>NC_054712.1:29781693-29952330 GCF_016097555.1 Gigantopelta aegis
CCCCTCAGAGTTGAGGGTCAGTGCCCCCGCAGATTCTGACGTCTATGCAGTCAGCTTAAACCTAAGCAGCCACATCCTTTCCTTTTCTAGTAATCGCCGCTTAGACTGGTAGATATCATTAACAGACATTTCTAGTAATCGCCGCTTAGACTGGTAGATATCATTAACAGACATTTCTAGTAATCGCCGCTTAGACTGGTAGATATCATTAACAGACATTTCTAGTAATCGCCGCTTAGACTGGTAGATATCATTAACAGACATTTCTAGTAATCGCCGCTTAGACTGGTAGATATCATTAACAGACATTCCTAGTAATCGCCGCTTAGACTGGTAGATATCATTAACAGACATTTCTAGTAATCGCCGCTTAGACTGGTAGATATCATTAACAGACATTCCTAGTAATCGCCGCTTAGACTGGTAGATATCATTAACAGACATTTCTTTCCTTCCATAACAGCTCCTTAAACAATGTGCTGTGGTGTATAAAACTGACATTCCTTTCTTCTATCAGTCTGATCAAACTATATGTTGGAATGTCTTTTCAAACATTTCTTTCCTTTACTAATAGCCACTGATTAAACAATGTGCTGGGATGCGTAAAAACTAGTTTGCCTTTCTTCTATGAGTTTCTTATTAAACTATGTATCTATACATATACTTAACAACGAAAGTTTAGTAAATATCTTTTATGACGTCTAAATTTGCCATGGTTGAATAAACTTAAAAGAAAACCAGGTCCTCCTGTTGTGTTAAGGCAAAGGTTGATGAGTTTATGTTGTTTGTAAATGATAAACGTTTCAGATGTAACTAATTAATAAAGATAGGCTAATTTATCAATGTTATGCCATTTCTTTTAACATTAGCTAAACTTTCGTTGTTGAGTATGTATATTTCGGTACGCTCAGGCCGACAAATGACAGCATGAGGAATGACTGTACAATGGGTATTTACAGTGACGAGATGACAAGAGGAGTTCTTCGTAGAATATATCCAAACGTTGTCGGGGTATCGTTCGGCTAACATTCCTTTCCTGTTTATTATTTTTCAGAGATAACCCGTTCGATCCGCAGTTTGTTGTACGAAGAGGTCAGAGTTTCGCCATCACGGTAACTCTGAACTGGCCGTACGACCCAACCAAGCATGACCTGAGGCTGGTGTTTAAAATTGGTGAGACAACAGCTGTAATATACCAGTCGTGGGGCGGGACATATCTCAGTCGGTTGGGTGCTCGCTTGATCTGAGGCTGGTGTTTAAAATTGGTGAGACAACAGCTGTACTTGATCTGAGGCTGGTGTTTAAAATTGGTGAGACAACAGCTGTAATATACCAGTCGTGGGGAGGGACATATCTCAGTCGGTTGGGTGCTCGCTTGATCTGAGGCTGGTGTTTACAGTTGGTGAGACAACAGCTGTACTTGATCTGAGGCTGGTGTTTAAAATTGGTGAGACAACAGCTGTATTATACCAGTCGTGGGGCGGGACATATCTCAGTCGGTTGGGTGCTTGACATATGTAGAGGGTTTCTTCTGATGAGTCAGAATTACCAAATGTTTGACATCCAATGGCAGGCACGGCGGAGACAATAGACAATAACACTCGCAAATGTAAACTCCATTTAGTTATGTCCATTGTAAACTGAATCGTTTTTCTACAGAGTAAACTGTATATTTGGTATTTGGTATTTCTTGAAAAAAATACCTGGGCCGGTATTTATAAAGATTCTTAGAATTTTTAAAGAAAATTCTCAAAACATTCTTAAGAATGTTAAAAATACTTTGAGTGTAAAAATATTCTTAACATTATTTTTAAAATTCATCTGAGACAAACTTTTAGCTTAGTCTTAAGTTACATTAAGAAAATTCTCAGATGGAATTCCTTTCGTTGTTAGGGGATATTCCCGTTTATATTTAATATTACGTGGCAAAACAAGCAGACGAATTGTCAAACGTCAACGAGTATAGCTGCAACATGATGGAAGCAAGCAAACCGAAGTGTAAACCGAACTGGACTGAAGATGAAACATTGAGTCTTGTTCGTTTGGTGGACGAGAGAAAATATTCGTCTGCGTCGCCCTTCAATCCCTATTATAGCAGCCATTTTTGTCCGAGATAAGAATTCTTAACCCAACTTAAGAGTCCTTCATATGACTCCTAACTTTTTCTCAATTCTTAGAGCAATCTGAGAGCAATTCTTACATTTAAGAGAAATTCTTAGGGATTCTAAGAATTATTTTTAAATTCTTACATTTAAGAGTAATTCTTAGGAATTCTGAGAATTTTCTTATATTTAATAATTCTCAAGCATTTAAGAATCTTTATAAATACCGGCCCTGGCTACAATCTAAATGTAGACCCTTGAACCGTCAACTTGGCCTGTTCCAATTGCCAATGACGTCACTTTCTAATGACGTCATTAGCTTTCCGGGTGTTATTTTCATTTGATCCCGGAAAAAGAATGTCGTTAACCAATCACAATACAGAACACACTCGCCATCAGTTTACAATAACTAATTTTGAAATGCAGATACTGAAAAAACGATGTTAATGGCTTCTGGACATAATAAATAATCTTTGATTGTGATAAAATTTGTTGCTATGTTATATAAAAAGAAAAGTAAATTATATAATAAAACATTAAGGAGCTTTTAGTTTAATTTACCGAAGTTGGACACACTTTTGTTGTGACCGCAGCAAAATGCTTTGCCTACAGATTTCATAGCCAAGCTGTCCAATCTGTCCTTATGTACGTGCAAAAGCATCCGGTGATTTAACCTTTTCTGCCACATACTGGTACGTAGGTATGTTTTTACTCTTCGCAAGGCTGAAAACAACGTTCGCTGGTTGCGGGCATCACCAAAAGTATGTTGATCAGTGTCATGATTTCAGAGAAATACCAAATATAAAGTTAATTCTGTAGAAAAAAAGATTCATTTTACAATGAAAATAACCATATTGAGGTTTTAGATTTGCGGGTGTTATTGTCTATTTGATGCCCGCAAATGTTTCATTTTTGACCGAAGGCGTTAGCCTGAGGTAAAAAAATACATTTGCGGGATCAAATAGACAATGACATCCGCAAATCTAAAAACTCCATATGGTTATCTCCTAAATGACTTTAGCATATCATGGCAGGCGTATCGGATAGGGATATTAATTATTTAGATCTATACATAAATCTAATATTGATCTATAATGACAAAACTGATTTGGACCCAGGCCGTTTTGCAATATTTTGTAAAGTAGTAAAATTCTATGAATGAGGAAATTTTGTAAAATAGTAAAATTTTATGAATGAGGAAATTCTATGAATGTTAAATTATTAGAGCGGCGGTCGCCGCCCCTGCCGCCTCAGTTCCGGCGGTCATGACACCTGACAAGATGGTTGACATTAAATTAATTAATTAAAATGCACATACACATACACATAGAAACACGCATGTCAATATATTATGTAATGTTACAGATATTTAATACAGATTTAAGTACTTATAAACGAATACATTCTTAAACGTATGTATGGTACAGTTCATAACGGTAATAAGTTAGTTGTGGTTTGGTTTTTTTGTTTTGTTCTTTGATAGTTGTTTCTCAATAATTTACATAACCATAACGATAAAACGCTTAAAGGTGCTATGTCAAAGTTGCAATAATATTTATTAATTTTTGCTTTGAAACATAAAGCTTATACCTTCAGCTGTATGCATATGCAAATTACAACCAAACAATTCCATTTACTAGTAGAAAAAAGATATATTTTACGGAGGAATCTGTAGAGTGTGTCACACGCATTAACCAGTGACGTCACTGCTTTATGCGTACATATTCAACTCACTAAGTTTTTTTTTTTCTCTCATAATTCTTTGCAGACAACTGACAAAGAAACAAAGATGGTGACCATGCTATTTTTAGCCATAACGTATTCGGGAAACCCCTCTTTTCGTCCAGTATATCACTTTTAAAAGTTAGTATTATTTATGCGTGGGATCGATTAGTTTTAGTTATTTCTTAAAATAAATGTGAAAATAACACAAGGCCATGAGAATGAAAGTTATAGATTTACGTCCACCGCCCGCATGCCGTGAAAGGTACCGCTGAAAATTTTCATTATTTGCACAAAAAAGGCACTTAATGATCATCACACAAATTCAAGTTCTACGAGGTCCTTCGCGCCAAAACTGCATCTCCGTCATAAATTCTGAAGTGTAGCCCAGTAGAGCATTGAATCCTCAAGCAGGAAGCAGTATATTCCAAACATTGACGAAAATTGCCGAACTCTTGATGTGTCGACCTCATTTGGACTTGAATCTACTATGGAAATATTAGATCAATAAAAATAATGAATAATGAAAAATTAAAAATTGTTCGGACGCAAATCTATAACTTTCATTCTCTTGGCCCAATATTGTTGTTTCAACTTTAAAGAAACAATATGTTTGTATAAGAATGTTAAATTCTCAGGCAAGCACCCTTCGATAACGGACAGAAGCTTCGTGGTGCTCCCTCTGCAGGGGGAGGGGCGGTACGACTACAAGCCGTTCAAGTGGGGGGCGACGATGAGTGGTCGTCAAGGCAACACGGTCGACATCGACGTCTTCCCACCATGCAACTGCCAGATCGGCGAGTGGGAGATGTGTATCAAGACGGTCGTACACAAGAGCAACGTCGACCCTGATGACGTCGAGGTCTGGCAATACGAGAGTCCCGAAGACGTCATTATACTGTTCAATCCTTGGTGTAAAGGTACCACACCCACACCTATCCAACACCATCCAAAAAACCCCAAACAAAACAACAAACAAAACAAAAACAAAACAAATACAAAACAAAAATCAAAACAAAACAAAACAAAACAAAACGAACAAAGAAAATAAAAACCCCCCACATAAACTACAAAATAAAACAAAAGCAAAAACAAAACAAACAAAAAAGAAAAAGAAGGAAGACACAAACAATGAAACGAAATTAAACAACAAACGAACAGAAAGGGACACAACAAACCCAAAGAAAAAACGAAAACCTAAAGCAAAGAAAAAAAAAGATAACCGAATCAAAATTAAAATTCATGACTGGAGCATTAAAACTCCGTATGTATACGGTTTGACTTATCCATTATTAACCGTCATTGAGGGCAATATCAGGTTTTATGCACCGAAGACGCTGATATTGATCGATGATAGCCGATGATAAGATAAAAAAAAATCAATGTGCTTTAGTGGCGTCGTTAAATAAAACAAACTTTATAAAAGATCCCTTGCTACTAGTGTAACAATTTAGCGGGTTCCGTCTTCATCTATATGTCAACATTACCAAATGTCTGACGTCCAATAGCCGATGATTAATAAATCAATGTGCTCTAGTGGTGTCGTTAAACAAAACACTTCTCTCACAGATGACGACGTGTACATGCCGGATCACCTAGACGAGTACGTCCTCAACGACTCTGGCGTCCTGTACAAGGGAAACTACATCACCCCTGGAGCCAAGAAGTGGAACTTTGGGCAGGTGACTATCACACTAATTTTCACATATTATAGATATATAGCGGTTATTACCAGAGTGTTTTTCGGTATCGTCAGTTAGGAGATAACCATATGGAGTTTTTAGATTTGCGGGTGTTATTGTCTATTTGATCCCACAAATGTGATTTTTGAATGAAACATTTGCGGGCATGAAATAGACAATAACATCCGCAAATCTAAATCTAGGTTATAAAACATTATTATTTGAAGTTGTTTTTTTAATTTTTGGTCACATTTTCACATAGTGTATATATATTTTTTTATACATACATACAGATCAAAATTAGTTAATATAAAATAAAACAACAAACCTCTTGCCAACACGTCATTGAACCTCACTCGGCACGAAACACTCACAATTTCTTATACATGTATATATGGTAATAAATACTTAGATACTGTCAGTGGTGGATGACGTATACACTCCATCTTTTAATAAATTCATTATATTTGATTTTATTGGAATACATTTTTTTTTCTAATATATAATAAGAATGTATATGAATTTTTAATATTTTAATATCTAGTGATTTCTTCAGACATTTTGAACTATATATAAATTGCTTTGTCAAAAGAGCAATAATGTCAATTATGATATTGTTCTTTGAGAGGCCAAGAAGAAAACTGGTACGAGAGAAGATAACTATAATGTCTGCAGCTTCTTTTATCCATTGCTCGACTTGTTTAATTAAATTTTGGACGTGTACACAATCAAAAAATAAATGCGTATACGTTACCGGACAAAAGTTTGATCCACAGACCATAAAGTAAATAGGTGTATGAATCATTATGATGTTTCCTTTTTTCCGTGTGTAGTCTAATTAATCATGTTTTATATCCATTAACAATATTTAATTTTAAACGTTTTTGTAATGCAACAAAGAGAACAGTAGTTGTGTTGCTCAAAATGACATCCAGCAGATACACAAGTACTAAAACGGAATTTTAAAATGACATCCAGCAGATACACAAGTACTAAAACGGAATTTTAAAATGACATCCAGCAGATACACAAGTACTGTCACGGTACATGCTCTTAAATTTGTTTCGCCTGTGGCGATTTTAATTGTGTTAGAGGGCCGTGTGCAGTTTATTGCCCGTAGCCCAGATGGGCAACTTGTTACGTAATACTTCGCACGATCGGACATTCCAATATGCACTTAGTCCAGCTGCGGAGGCCATGTGGCGAGTAGTTACGTAATACCTCTGCGAGTGCGGTTTTACAACCGTGATTTTGGCGACGATGGCGTCAGTAAGTCTGACGATCAGAGAGAAATAATACCGACTCTAGTAGAGGTAGACTATGAGATGATACGTGAGGTACCGCCTTGTACTCCCAGGCAAAATCCTGATTTATAATAAATAGCTAGTGTTTTAGAGATATCGAGGAGAACGAATTAGGAAGCTTCCTGGGAACGTAGTCCGTTAGGACTTGGTAAATATCATTTCTGCTCGGTGTATAACCTTGATGTGATTGATGTGACTTTAAATATTTTAATACTGTATTATACCAATATTCTTTAGACAGTGTCTTCGGTCATCTGACGAAGTAAATCGTAGACTTTTTGTTCTAACATTATATGAGTATTTGGTAATATAAAGCTTAGCCAGTCATCCTAGAAGACCCTAGGTAAACTGTAGGTTATTGTCTTTATTGTGATAGGTACCAGTATTAATTTTGTGTTACAGATTACTGAAAGAGTAGTTAAGGGTTAATTAAAAATTAACCCGTTAGGAATAGAGCTGTAATTCCTTTATTAATTAAGTTCCCCTGGAAGCGTACCTAAATTATTACACGTTACTGAACGAGTAGTAATAGTTAATTAAAAATTAACCAGTTAGGAATGGTGTTGTAATTCCTTTATTAATTAACTTCTCCTGTAAGCGTTTCTCAATTATCACACGTGTGGGTGTGGTGTAACGGTGAAGTGATTCGCATATTGTGTAACTAGACACCTAGAGATTAACTAATTAAGTGATCAGTTCTGGGTTGTTATTATTGCTGTTATTAATTTACTACTACGGCTGTACATTTGTCAGCGTAGGATAATACAGATTCCAAAGTGTATTGTGTTTTTGTTGTGTTTTCTAGAGAACTAACGTGCTATATTAATATATACTTTATATAAGATCGTATCTCTGATCATACCTAGAGACGAGCCATACTAGGGTTAACAGCCTGTTACAGAGAGATCTAATAGATATACAAGTAGGAGAGACATTTTGATAATCGTGTTTTATTCAGTTACGGGAATTATAGAATCCCCGTGACAGGAGTAGAAAATTGGGGCGGGACATGCCTATTTAAAAAAGTATTGTTTGAAAATGGGGGCTTTATAAATTAATTTTAAAAATTAACCAGAAGTAGCACGTTGTTCACTAGAAAATTAATTAATATTAAGTGCGTCATATCTAAACATGGATAAGAATTTGCTGGATAGGCCTACGCTCAGTGTAGTGGAGATTAAGCGAGCACGTAAGGCCGAGTTAGTTGAAATCGCGGGTGAGCGAGAAATTGATTTAACATCAGCTAAAACCTTAGGTGATATAAAGACAATTATTATCCAGGAAGTTTTTGGTGATAGGCCTGTTATGGAAGACAGTGAGAGTGTTCCAGAGATAGAGATAAATGAGTTAAGTGTGGAACAACAATTAGCTTTTAAAAAGCTTGAGTACGAAAGAGAAGAGAAAGAGAGAGAAAGAGAAGAACGTGCATTAGATAGAGAGAGAGAGAGAGAGAACGAGAAGGGAGGGAGAGAGAAGATAGAGATAGGGATAGAGAAGATAGAGAGAGAGATAGAGAGAGAGAAAGAGAAGAGAGAAATAGAGAAGATAGACATAGCGATAGAGAGAGAGAGAGAGAGAGAGAGAGAGAGAGAGAGAGAGAGAGAGAGAGAGAGAAAGAGAAGAGAGGGATAGAGAATTCCAGTTAGAAAAATTAAAAGTGGAACATGAGTTAAAGCTGAATACTGAAGAAGTTAGACGTGAGGCAGGAAATGGTTTTAACACGTCGGAGGCTTATAGATCAGTGCCTGTATTTGACGATCAGGAGGTAGACATGTTCTTTCAACTTTTTGAACGGGCCGCTAAGCTGCTAAATTGGCCGGAGTCTAAGTGGACATTGTTAGCCGTGTCTAACTTTAAGGGGAAGGCTAGTATAGCTTATAATTCAATGAGTGATGAGCGAGCAAGTCAGTACGACCTAGTTAAGACGGCAGTGTTGAGGGCGTATGAATTACGTCCTGAGGATTATCGTTTACGGTATAGCGAGTTGAGAAAAACGCAGGGTCAGTCTTATAGTGAATTTGTGGCTAAGAAGGCAGGGATGTTTGATAAATGGGTTGTTTCTCATCAGGTAGAGTCATATACCGAGTTACGGGAGTTGTTGATCTTACAGGACATTAAAAATGGATTACCAGTTAGCTTACGTATTCATTTAGAGGATCGTGATGTCAAGAGGATAGAGGAGGCAGGCATAGTGGCAGATGATTACGTGTTAATACACAAAGCTCAGGCAGTACAGGGTAGCTCTTTACAACAGGGTGATAAAAAGAAATTTCAGCCAGGTTTTTCCCGGGAAAGTAACTATCGGGGAGAGTCATCTAGTTGGTCAGCTAGTCAGGCAAGGAATGCACCTGGTGGGCAAAGTAAGGATAGACCTGCATTATCAGCCAATGCACGAACTTTTCGTCCACATTGCAGTTACTGTAAAAAGGATAACCATCTTATCGGGGCTTGTTTTAAAAAGAAACGCGATAATGCGCAAGTGGTCGGTTTAGTGAGGTCAGCTCCGTTAGCGAGAGAGTTAATGGTTAGTCCCATGGCAGAGAAAGTAAACCCGTATGTGTCCACTGGTATGGTTTGTGATGTGAAACAAGAATTGAGGCCTAAGGCTATATCAATCTATAGAGATACCGGGTGTAGTCAGAGTTTGATCACGCAAGAGTGTTTAGCTGGTATTGAAAATTCAGACATAGGACGTAGTTTGGTTTTAACCTCGGTTACTGGAGAAAATATGGTTGTCCGGTTACATAAGGTTTTCTTGTGTTCGAAGTTTCTGACGGGACCAGTCGTTATGGGTGTTGTGAAGGACTTGCCTGTTGAAAACATAGGAGTTTTGTTGGGTAATGATTTGACTAGTCAGTGTTGTCAGCCGAAATGTGACCAATTGTTAATGAAAGACAGCCCTTTACCCATAAAAGAGTGTGAGGTTGATGAGATTAGTTATCCTGCGTGTGTAGAGACTAGGGCTATGGCCAGTAGGTTAGCACGGGACCTAGAGGATATTTGTGATTTGTCTGATACGTGTGTGAGCCATGAAATTGGAGTGGATGAGGTTATCAGTAAAATGGTAGATAAGTCAACTGACAAATTAAATGTGGTGGAACCTGTTGATCTCCCGCAGAGGGGAATTGAACCAGTTGTGTTTGTTAGAGGGGATTTACCTTGTAATAGACAAGAGTTAATTCTAGAGCAGGGGGCTGATCCAAAATTGTTGGCAGTTCGCACTACCTTGTTAACTGTGGACAAGGGAGTATTAATAAATAAGAGAGTTAGAGATCGGAGGTTGCCGGCGACCGAACTAACTAGGACGCAACTGAGCCATGCTCAGAACAAAATAAAATCAGAGTTTGATAGGAAGGCTAGGAAGCAACTGAGCCATGCTCAGAGCAAAATAAAATCAGTGTTTGATAGGAAGGCTAAGAGTCGGGAATTTAAACCAGGGGATAAGGTGCTGCTGTACCTTCCCATTAAACGGGGTTCATTACAGAACAGGTATTTTGGGCCCTATGTTGTGCACAAACGAGTTAATGAGACAGGGTATGTGATAAACACTCCTGATAGGGTTAGGAAACGTAGGTATTGTCACATCAATTTGCTAAAAGGTTATTTTGACAGACTGCCGATAGTTCCAGAGAGACCGGTCCAAATTGAGAGACACTCAATTTCCTGTGATGACGTCAAGACTGCAGAGGTCAAGTTGGCCAACGGCCAGATTCTAGCAGACTTGAACCCCCAGCGAGCAAAGCTGACTACGTTGATACAAGACAATGTTTCCATTTGTCAGGACTTTCCAACGGTCACCAATACCTTAATCCAGGATGTGCGCTTGGAACCCAACGCTACACCGATTCGACAGCATGCCTGTCGGAGAAGACCTGGAAAACGTGCGACGCTGAAAAAGAGGGAAACGAAGTTCCATTGGTCAGGTGAATGCGAGAAGTCATTCAACCGTCTCAAGCAGAGGCGCTACTCGTCTCCCGTGATGGCAGCACCAGACTACCGAATACCGTTCAAGCTAGCTGTGTGTGCCAGTGACGTGGGTGCTGGAGCTGTGCTGTTCCCAGAAGACGAAGTCGGACTGGACCACCTAATGAAAGCCACCAACCAGAGAGTTTTGAGGTGGAGTCTTCTTCTGCAAGAATACCCAATTACCATTGAACATATCAAGGGCACATCCAATGTAATCGCTGATGCCCTGTCCCGAAGTTGAACGTTATGATAATGTGTTGACATTCTTTATTTCTGTTTTGTTTATATATATTTTATTTTGTATACCAGGGACTCAGAGACTCAGTGTGATTACTGGTAGTCACCTTATTATTACATGTGTTATAAATGCCCGTATGCGTCGGTTAACGCACCTTTTTGTTTTAATGTAGTATATTTCCCTATTCCTAGAGTAGAGGAAATATCCTTTTTGAGGTGGGGGGGTGTCACGGTACATGCTCTTAAATTTGTTTCGCCTGTGGCGATTTTAATTGTGTTAGAGGGCCGTGTGCAGTTTATTGCCCGTAGCCCAGATGGGCAACTTGTTACGTAATACTTCGCACGATCGGACATTCCAATATGCACTTAGTCCAGCTGCGGAGGCCATGTGGCGAGTAGTTACGTAATACCTCTGCGAGTGCGGTTTTACAACCGTGATTTTGGCGACGATGGCGTCAGTAAGTCTGACGATCAGAGAGAAATAATACCGACTCTAGTAGAGTCAGACTATGAGATGATACGTGAGGTACCGCCTTGTACTCCCAGGCAAAATCCTGATTTATAATAAATAGCTTGTGTTTTAGAGATATCGAGGAGAACGAATTAGGAAGCTTCCTGGGAACGTAGTCCGTTAGGACTTGGTAAATATCATTTCTGCTCTGTGTATAACCTTGATGTGATTGATGTGACTTTAAATATTTTAATACTGTATTATACCAATATTCTTTAGACAGTGTCTTCGGTCATCTGACGAAGTAAATCGTAGACTTTTTGTTCTAACATTATATGAGTATTTGGTAATATAAAGCTTAGCCAGTCATCCTAGAAGACCCTAGGTAAACTGTAGGTTATTGTCTTTATTGTGATAGGTACCAGTATTAATTTTGTATTACAGATTACTGAAAGAGTAGTTAAGGGTTAATTAAAAATTAACCCGTTAGGAATAGAGCTGTAATTCCTTTATTAATTAAGTTCCCCTGGAAGCGTACCTAAATTATTACACGTTACTGAACGAGTAGTAATAGTTAATTAAAAATTAACCAGTTAGGGATGGTGTTGTAATTCCTTTATTAATTAACTTCTCCTGTAAGCGTTTCTCAATTATCACACGTGTGGGTGTGGTGTAACGGTGAAGTGATTCGCATATTGTGTAACTAGACACCTAGAGATTAACTAATTAAGTGATCAGTTCTGGGTTGTTATTATTGCTGTTATTAATTTACTACTACGGCTGTACATTTGTCAGCGTAGGATAATACAGATTCCAAAGTGTATTGTGTTTTTGTTGTGTTTTCTAGAGAACTAACATGCTATATTAATATATACTTTATATAAGATCGTTATCTCTGATCATACCTAGAGACGAGCCATACTAGGGTTAACAGCCTGTTACAGAGAGATCTAATAGATATACAAGTAGGAGAGACATTTTGATAATCGTGTTTTATTCAGTTACGGGAATTATAGAATCCCCGTGACAAGTACTAAAACGGAATTTTAAATACATTGGAACTAGAGGAAAAATTACTACATAATAATCTAAAAGTCATTACACCTTTTTAATTGTTGCACATATAGTAATGCTGGATGAGTAAATCAATATAAGATAATAAAATGTACTCTCACTGATGAAACGTTTTTCACAGTCAGAGCTTGAAATACCCCATACAATTATTTTCCATTAAAACATTCCATCGTGGGTTTGGGTGGGACTGGGGTCGGAGTGGAGAATAGGAGGGGTAGAGGCGGGGTATTATTCCCACATATCTTTATCTACTGAAACTGATGTCATAAAATGACATGCCTGTCAAACGTGACGAACTAGTCAAACAAATTACACTAAGATGTGTGATATTTGATTGAATTCGAAGCCAAAATGAGTCCTGTGATTGCCGTCCATTTTAGGACTAATATGGAAGTACACCAGTCTCCTTATCGTCCGGGATCTAAGGTCTTGAATTTGGATGGACATGACTCCGCACAACATACTTTTGCTTTGTTATTTATTTGTTAGAACAGTCTTTCAGGGTAAACAATTGGGTGGTCTGCTTTGCTGGAAACATTGCAAGCAAAAAAATATGACCATGTATACTGCTTTCTGTTAAATCGCGGGCTCTGTTAAATCGGGGCATTTGAGATTTTATCAGTTGTTTTAGCAATTAACCCACCTAGAGTTTAATTACTTTCCCAGTTCGACAAGCAGAACTACAGACAGCAACCAGCCATGGAAATTGAAGTATATACATGTTGTTTTTAAATTTTATTTTCGCATTTTTATACAAAAGCCCAGCATCTGTATGTACATTAAAACAACTGTAGTTTTCGTATTTTATAAACATCAAACCCGAAACATATGTCAAACTGTTGTATGTATGTGCATGTTTATATTTACATGTATATGCAAATAATGAGTAATGTCAGTGAAACTGTAAAATTACATGTCGATATTTCTTTATGGAAGCAGATGAGAGTTGTAAAAATTTAAACCGTAAAATAAAAGGCAGATCACATGGGCGTACATAGGGGGGGGGGGGGGGGGGGGGGGAGGGTTTCAATGGGTTCGACCGAACCCCCCCCCGAAATCGCTTTTTTATAATTTAATATATCTGACATTGATATCTGACATTATTATATTTACTCAACATAGAAATATATGCCCAATATCTCTGCAATCTATTTTGGAACCCCCCTTTTCAAAATCCTATGTATTGGAACCCCCCTTTTCAAAATCCTATGTACGCCCATGGATCATTAATGAACGTCAAAATACTGTCTACTAATACAGCATTTAATTTCAGTGTTTTATTCAAATAAATATTAGATGTTTATTAAGATTTTAAAATATGAATAATAATAAAGAAAAACAAATGAAGTTTGTACCACCGTATCTTGGAGGTAGTATTTAAACACCTTGTAGCAATCTGTAGACTGCTAAATTTATAGGAATAACTACTGGAACAGTTACCTTTTTAATCATCTGCTGTATAAGATATATTCAACTGTGCCGAAGTCAGCTATTATTTCAATTGTTATGATGTCCTTATGCTTCCATATTTGAAATATAAATAACGTGAAAAAACAGAGTTGCCATTTTTCATTCAGTGCGCCGTCATCAGCCAATTCTCGCGATCTTTTTTGACCATATTGGTCCATTTACAAATTTAGAAAGTATTTTTAATTAATTAATAGTAATGCATTTGCCAGTCCGTTTTAATATTAGTGCTGCAACGATAAACCGGTATGCCGCAGTATTGCAAATCTATACGAACCGCGGTACTGTTTCGCACATTGCAATTTTTATACGTTGTTGTTTCCTTGTAATATGTTTTACCAGAAATAAGCTGATGTCTTTGAACAAGCCTCTCCTTTTTTAGTAAATTTAAGAAAATAGCTCACCACCCCCCCCCCCACCCCACCCCCACCCCCCACACACACACCTATTCATAATTAAAAAAACTATTATACCTTGAGAATCCAGGGGCGGAACGTATCTAAGATCGATTCCCGTCGGTGGATCCATTGGGCTATTTCTCGTTCCAGCCTGTATTTCACAAATGGTGTAACAAAGGCCGTGTTATGTACAATCCTGTGTGTTGGATGGCGCATATAAAAGATCCCTTGTTGCTAATCAAAAAGTGTAGCCCATGAAGTGGCGACAGCGGGTTTCCTCCATGAATATCTGTGTTGTTCTTAACCATTTTTTTTTGGGGGGGGGGGGTAAAATTAAATAATATCAAATGTATCGCAATAGTTATAACGATTTTATGGCACCTATAGAGGTAGTTGGTTATATCACAGTATGATAATATTAGAATAAATAAATTAATTAAAGTATACCTCTCAAGAAAAACGTTATTTCTGAATTTACTTTGCAGTTACTGCAGTTCTTTAAGGTGATAAAAGGGTAGATTTTCTACCCTTACCGATAGTCACAAAATTGAATGGCTTCTGTTTTAACGTACTGAAAGTTGACACAACTCCGCACCACTTTATTGTGCAGAAGCTGTCATTCCTGTTATTGGTAATGCTTCAGAAGAATATTTTAGTAACATCTGTTATTAGTCCAAAAGATAGGAATTCAAAAGTATTATTTGAAATGTGGAACCTGGTACAGCAAAGTTTACTGTTCATGAAAACTACCCAGCAAGCTTATCAGTACTGGTAATAGTTAACTATTCACTGTTGTCTAACACATTTCCTTAGGTAACCAGCGAGAAGACAAAAAACATGATCATTGTTAGTAACAGTGATGTACTGATTGTTTCAGTTAGATCATTGTTAGTTACAGTGATGTACTGATTGTTTCAATTTGATCATTGTTAGTTACAGTGATGTACTGATTGTTTCAGTTAGATCATTGTTAGTTACAGTGATGTACTGATTGTTTCAATTTGATCATTGTTAGTTACAGTGATGTACTGATTGTTTCAATTTGATCATTGTTAGTTACAGTGATGTACTGATTGTTTCAGTTAGATCATTGTTAGTTACAGTGATGTACTGATTGTTTCAATTTGATCATTGTTAGTTACAGTGATGTACTGATTGTTTCAGTATGATCATTGTTAGGTACAGTGATGTACTGATTGTTTCAGTTTGATCAATGTTAGTTACAGTGTTGTACTGATTGTTTCAGTTTGATCAGTGTTAGTTACAGTGATGTACTGATTGCTTTAGTTTGATCATTGTTTGTATCAGTGAAGTACTGATTGTTTCAGTTTGACCATTGTTAGTTACAGTGATGTACTGATTGTTTCAGTTTGACCATTGTTGGTTACAGTGATGTACTGATTGTTTCAGTTTGATCATTGTTAGTTACAGTGATGTACTGATTGTTTCAGTTTGATTATTGTTACTTACAGTGATGTACTGCTTGTTTCAGTTACATCATTGTTAGTTACAGTGACGTACTGCTTGTTTCAGTTTGATCATTGTTAGTTACAGTGATGTACTGATATGTTGTTGTGTGTTTGATCATTGTTAGTTACAGTGATGTACTGATTGTTTCAGTTTGATCATTGTTAGTAACAGTGATGTACTGCTTGTTTCAGTTACATCATTGTTAGTTACAGTGATGTACTGATTGTTTCAGTTTGATCATTGTTAGTTACAGTGATATACTGCTTGTTTCGGTTTGATCATTGTTAGTTACAGTGATGTACTGATTGTTTCAGTTAGATCATTGTTAGTAACAGTGATGTACTGATTGTTTCAGTTTGATCATTGTTACTTACAGTGATGTACTGATTGTTTCAGTTAGATCATTGTTAGTTACAGTGATGCACTGATTGTTTCAGTGTTGACCATTGTTAGTTACAGTGATGTACTGATTGTTTCAGTGATCATTGTTAGTACAGTGATGCACTGATTGTTTCAGTTTGATCATTGTTAGTTACAGTGATGTTAGTTACATTGTGACAGTGATGTACTGATTGTTTCAGTTTGATCATTGTTAGTTACAGTGATGTACTGATTGTTTCAGTTTGATCATTGTTAGTTACAGTGATGTACTGATATGTTGTTGTGTGTTTGATCATTGTTAGTAACAGTGATGTACTGATTGTTTCAGTTTGATCATTGTTAGTTACAGTGATGTACTGATTGTTTCTGACCATTGTTAGTTACAGTGATGTACTGATTGTTTCAGTTTGATCATTGTTAGTAACAGTGATGCACTGATTGTTTCAGTTTGATCATTGTTAGTTACAGTGATGTACTGATATGTTGTTGTGTGTTTGATCAGTTACAGTGATGTACTGATTGTTAGTAACAGTGATGTACTGATTGTTTCAGTTTGATCATTGTTAGTTACAGTGTGTACTGATATGTTGTTGTGTGTTTGATCATTGTTAGTTACAGTGATGTACTGATTGTTTCAGTTTGATCATTGTTAGTAACAGTGATGTACTGATTGTTTCAGTTAGATCATTGTTAGTTACAATGATGTACTGATTGTTTCAGTTTGATCATTGTTAGTTAGTGATGTACTGATTGTTTCAATTTGATCATTGTTAGTTACAGTGATGTACTGATATGTTGTTGTGAGTTTGATCGTTCTTGGTTACAGTTATCATTTGTATATAATTTGATCGTTGTTAGTTAAAGTAATGTTGTAATTGTTTCAGTTTGATCATTGTTACTTACAGTGATGTACTGATTGTTTCAGTTAGATCATTGTTAGTTACAGTGATGCACTGATTGTTTCAGTGTTGACCATTGTTAGTTACAGTGATGTACTGATTGTTTCAGTTTGATCATTGTTAGTAACAGTGATGCACTGATTGTTTCAGTTTGATCATTGTTAGTTACAGTGATGTACTGATATGTTGTTGTGTGTTTGATCATTGTTAGTTACAGTGATGTACTGATTGTTTCAGTTTGATCATTGTTAGTTACAGTGATGTACTGATTGTTTCAGTTTGATCATTGTTAGTTACAGTGATGTACTGATATGTTGTTGTGTGTTTGATCATTGTTAGTAACAGTGATGTACTGATTGTTTCAGTTAGATCATTGTTAGTTACAGTGATGTACTGATTGTTTCAGTGTTGACCATTGTTAGTTACAGTGATGTACTGATTGTTTCAGTTTGATCATTGTTAGTAATAGTGATGCACTGATTGTTTCAGTTTGATCATTGTTAGTTACAGTGATGTACTGATATGTTGTTGTGTGTTTGATCATTGTTAGTTACAGTGATGTACTGATTGTTAGTAACAGTGATGTACTGATTGTTTCAGTTTGATCATTGTTAGTTACAGTGATGTACTGATATGTTGTTGTGTGTTTGATCATTGTTAGTAACAGTGATGTACTGATTGTTTCAGTTTGATCATTGTTAGTAACAGTGATGTACTGATTGTTTCAGTTAGATCATTGTTAGTTACAGTGATGTACTGATTGTTTCAGTTTGATCATTGTTAGTTAGTGATGTACTGATTGTTTCAATTTGATCATTGTTAGTTACAGTGATGTACTGATATGTTGTTGTGAGTTTGATCGTTCTTGGTTACAGTTATCATTTGTATATAATTTGATCGTTGTTAGTTAAAGTAATGTTGTAATTGTTTCAGTTTGATCATTGTTACTTACAGTGATATCTTGTTTCAGTTTGACCGTGGTATTCTGGACGCCTCTCTGCACCTGATGTACATGGGATTTGGTTACAGATCCTGGGGGAGAACCGGCGACCCTGTCAAGATCACAAGAGTCCTAACGCAAGTCGTAGGTTTTGTAGCTTTATTATTATTGTTATTAGTAGTAGTAGTAGTAGTAGTGGTGGTAGTAGTGGTGGTGGTGGTGGTAGTAGTAGTGGTAGTGATAGTAGTTGTAATAGTACTACTGCTAGTAGTAGTAGTTTTAATATAGTAGTAGTAGTAATAGTAGTAGTAGTAGTAGTAGTAATAGTAGTAGTAATAGTAGTTGTAATAGTAGTAGAAGTAGTAGTAGTAGTCGTGGTGGTGGTACTGGTAGTAGTAGTTGTAATAGTAGTAGTGGTAGTTGTTGTTGTAACAGTAATAGTAGTTGTTGTTGTAATAGTAGTAGTAGTAGTAGTAGCAGCAGCAGCAGCAGTAGCAGTAGCAGTAGCAGTAGCAGTAGTAGTAGTAGTTGTTGTTGTTGTTGTTGTTGTTGTGTTGATGTTGTTGTTGTTGTTGTTGTTGTTGTAGTAGTATTGTCAAAATACATACATTTTGTACTTATATTATATTAGCTATGTTGTGGCAACCACCCCTCACCACAACCATTACTAATAAGCCCTGTACACTTATATTTGTGTCTTGGTGTTGTATATGTGATACATGAAACAAGTGGCCCACTACTGGTATCTCAAAGGCAACAATATGTGCTGTCTTGTTTGTTGGAAAGTGATTTTAAAAGTGCCTTTTGCTGCTAACTGAAAATGTAGCGTTGTTTTTCAGATGCTTGACCTTCAATAGCCGATGACCAATTAATCAATGCGCTCAAGGAATGCTGTTAAACAAAAATAAATCGAATTATCAAAGGTTAATTAATGAAAATTCTCTAGTGGCATCTTTCAACAAAACAAACTGAAGTGACGGACTTGACAGCCGTGGTGACAGTAATGATGGGTGTCACCGGTGGGGCAGGATATGTTCACTTTTCTCGAACACTTGATATCATCACTGTTTTCATGGGTGCATGTCATGACGGCGGTAGTTATTACAGTCAGTAAACTCTGTCTGGTCTAGTTATGATTTAGTAGTGTAACTAGTGTGGGAGTAACAGTCCTCTGTGTGGCGATAAAAGGATGTATTGCCCTGTAAGGGATCTCCTAGGGAGTGGCTGTCCTCCTGTAGACCAGACAGATAGCTAGAGATTCACGAGATCAACCACTATTTTGCCGAATTCTCATTCTAATCAGGATTGTGGGGCGGGACGTAGCCCAGTGGTACAGCGATCGCTCGATGCGCGGTCGGTCTGGGATCGATCCCCGTCGCTGGTCCCACTGGGCTATTTCTCGTTCCAGCCAGTGCACCACGACTGGTATATCAAAGGCCGTAGTATATACTATCCTGTCTGTGGGATGGTACATATAAAAGATCCTTTGCAGCTAATCGAAAAAGAGTAGCCCATGAAGTGGCGACAGCGGGTTTCCTCTCTCAATATCTGTGTGGTCCTTAACCATATGTCTGACGCCATATAACCGTAAATAAAATGTGTTAAGTGCGTCGTTAAAGAAAACATTTTTTTTTTCTTTTTTTTTTCTAATCTGCATTGTAAACTGATGGCGAGTGTGTTTGGTGATTGGTTAATTACATTCTTTTTCCGGGATCAAGTGATTGGTTAATTACATTCTTTTTCCTGGATCAACTGAAAATAACACCCGGAAAGCTAATGATGTCGTTAAAAAGAGACGTCATTATCAATTGGAACAGGCAAAGTTGACGGTTCAAGGTTCTACAGTTAGATTGTAGCCAAGTATTGTTTTTCGAGAAATACCAAATATACAGTTAGTTCCGTAGAAAAACGATTCAGTTTACAGTTGAAATAACCATATGAAGTTTTTAGATTTGTGGGTGTTATTGTCTATTTGATGCCCGCAAATGTTTCATTTTTAACCTCAGGCTTACGCCTTCGGTCAAAAATGACAATTTGCGGGATCATATAAACAATAACACCCGAAAATCTAAAAACTGCATATGGTTATCTCCTAATTATGCAGAGATGAGGTCTTTATCGCGAATGGCAGTTTGACATCCAGCAACCAAGTAAAGAAACCTTGGCTTGTACAGGATACCACATTGGCAGAAACACATACACACACACGCACATATACACACGCACATACGCACACACGCACGCACGCACACACGCACGTACACACACACGCACACACATACGTGTACATACACACAAATTCGCACATATTATATACACACATGTACAAATACACAAAATATGCATGCATACTAACACTAACACTGACAATCCTTGTACATCATTCTGTGTTTGTGTTTTAAAGTTAAAGTCTGCTTCAGATTTTTGTCTACATATCGCAACTTCTAAGATACTTTAGGCAAAGGCGGATCTAGGGGGGAACCCAAGGACCCGCCTCCCACCCACCCCTAAATTTTGCTATATATTAATTTTCATTTTTTTACGATCCCCTCCAAACCTTACCCAAAGTTCCATTGGCATTCCGTCTCATGTCATCCAACCCCCCCCCCCCCCCCCCCCCCCCCCCCCAATGGATTTTCTGGATCCGCCACTGTTAAGGCATGATCATTGTATGCAAATTTCAAACAACACCATATCATTCCGGCACACAAGTTGATTCTTCAGGGTTGTGATGTCTAGGGACTCCTGGAGACATTCAAAACGTTTTATGACAGACACGTGGAGGCTGTATCTATTAAATACAATGCATCACTAACAAAACGATGCCTGATACTACTCAATATTTTGAACTTGTGCATACATGTTCATCTCTTTGGTGAAATTCTTGCATATTTGTTATTTTGTCCATCGTTTTAGATGAAGTGACAGACTTGACAGCTGTGGTGGCAGTACTCATGACGGGTGCAACCAGGATGTGGGGCAGGATATGTTCACATTTCGCGAACACCTGATGTCATCACTGTTATCACTATGATTCATGAGTGCATGTCAACACAGCTGTATTTATTCCAATGAGGTCTGTCATGTGCTAGTTTTGATTTCGTAAACTAGTCTGGGAGTGGCAGTCCTCTTTGTGGCGGTGCAAGGGGTATGTGAAATCTCCAGTAAAGAATCTCCCAGGGAATGGCTGTCCTAGATAAAGATTTATAGAATCAACCACTATTTTGTCAAGTGCCCATTCGACTACGCATTGTGCATAGATACAGCTCTGACCACGTATTACGGATTTGTCGTTCACATTGTTTTGATTTAACGACACCACTAGAGCACATTGGTTTATGTGTCATCGGCTGTTGGATGTCAAACAAATTAACGTTTCGTAATTTTGTTTACGCATATTATTTAGAGAGGAAACCCGCTACATTTCTCTATTAGTATCAAGGGATCTTTTATATGCACTCTCTCACAGACAAGGCAACAAATACCGCGGCATTTGACATACCAGTTGTGGTGCACTGGCTGGAAGTGTGTTTGTGTATGCCGCTGTTCTATCTGTGGTATTTTCTACACATGCTAACTGACGTAGGTGAACCACTCTGGCAGAAACATTAACGACCCCAACTATGGTGTCGTCGTCGGAAACTGGTCGGACAGCTACGACGGGGGTCAACGTCCGGGCGCGTGGACTGGCAGCGTGAAGATATTGCGCCAGTTCATGGAAACCAAGAAACCAGTCCGCTACGGCCAGTGCTGGGTGTTCTCGGGAATTCTGACTACAGGTAGGCTATCTGATTAGCTTCTCATTGGAGATGATCAACGTGGGAGGGGGTGAGAGGGGGGGTGGGGTGGGGGGGTGGGTGGGGTGGAGGGGGGGGTGGTGGCGGTGTGCACCCCAAAGTGCCTTTTTTAAAATATAAAGAAGGCAGAAGACCTTAGTATTACTGTGCCAAGATTGATTTTGTTTAACACCTACCCCGCCCCCCGACTCAAGTATTCTCCGCTAAGTATGACTCTGGACTATTGTGCAGTATACGCCACTGTGCTTTGCTGGAGACCCCGACCCTAGTACTGTCAGTAACATACCCACTTCCCAGTCCTTGTCTGCACATCCCAGACATTGTATTCATGTCTCAATCCTTGCCACTACATCTCAGTCCTTGTGTCACCATGTCCCAGTCCTTATATTCACATCTAGGTCCTTGTCCCAACATTATAGTTCTTGGCTCCACATCTTAGTCCTTGTTTCCACATTCCAGTCCTTGTTTCCACTTCCAGTCCTTGTATCCACATCCTAGTCCTTGTCTCCGCATCCTAGTCCTTGTCTCCGCATCCCAGTCTTTGTCTCCGCATTCCAGTCCTTGTCTCCACATCCTAGTCCTTGTCTCCATATCCTAGTCCTTGTCTCCACACCCCAGTTCTTGTCTCCACATTCCAAATCTTGTCTCCACATCCCAATCATTGTCTTCACATTTCAATCATTGTCTCCACATCCTAGTCCTTGTCTCCACATTCAAGTCATTGTCTCCAGATCCTAGTCCTTGTTTCAACACCATAGTCCTTGTATCCACATACCAGCCCTTGTATCCAAATCCCATTCCTTGTCTCCACATTCTAGTCGTCTTCACATCCCAGTTCTTGTATCCACAATCCAGTCCTTGTCTTCACAGTCTAGTCCTTGTCTCCACATCCCAGTCCTGGTCTCTACATCCCAGTAATTATTTTCACATCCCAGTCCTTGTCTCCACATTTCAGTATTTGTCTCCAAATCCCAGCCATTGCCACCACATCCCACTCCTTATCTCCTCATCCCAGTCCTTATATCTACATCCCAGCCATTGCCACCACATCCCAGAAATTATCACAATTGTTAGCGTTTGGAAACTAGATGGACAAAGAAGCATAAATTCATATTTGGCCACGCATCACTGTAATCGTCCTGCGCGTGCAGACACATCGTACTCCATGAGCAAACTCATTATGCCATTGGTGTTATCGGACACGTGGGATAGGTCAGGAGTGTGATCTGATTGGTTTGTAGTGATCAAAAGCACATGGATATAATATTTAGGTGTCCCTAATAACATATTTGGGATAACTTTAACATTAAAAACTACCTAAGTGTGTAATTTGGCATTTTCACACATATCTTCTATAAGTGACTTAAATTATTCACTGTGGCAGTTTTGATTATTTAAAAATACGGAGCCTATCAAAATAAATTTCATCAAAGTCGCAAAGGTGGAAGCTATGCTTTCCTTAATAAACAATTTAAATTTCAAAAATAAAGTTTCTAGAGAAATGACACTTAAAATATTCTTGAGTAACACCAATGACAAAAAAGTAACACCAATGACAATGTGAAATACCAATGACATTCAAGACTGGATCCTTGAAATACTAGTTATTATTCTTGAGACTACCACTACTTGATAGCAATCGTATGCAATTAATATTTTTTTAATTAAAAAACAAAACAAATTCAACCTACAGCTATTAAAGACCTATAGAATAATTCTGTCTTTCTGTGAACATTGATAAAAGTTAGATACGGCCGGTCAGACAGTTTTAAAAAAACCCACTAAATTAAGATACTGAATTCTTTTTTTCTTTTTTTAAATATTAAGTTAAAGATTCATTCATTCATTTATGAAGTTATTTTTGTGCTTATATTAAGACCCAGTTACGCTATCCTGGGCACACATATAAGCTGTGTGAATCATGTATCCAGAAACAACTTAGTTCAGGTCTAATGATCAAATATGCACTAACAATAAACCATACAACAAAGGACTGTCAGTTGCATACCTCTTAGTTTATCAAGATTAACCTGGAAAGCATGTACAAGCACAGGTGTGCTTGCACGTGCATTCGAGGTTCATCTTGATGAACTACAGTATGGCTTTAATCCTACCTTTGCTTTCACGTAAGCTCTGCAAAAATCTACGCTAAATGTTCCAATTTGTTTTCAGAAAATGAGGACACCTTATAGATACGTGACGTTATTCTAATGTTTTCAGTACATCAAATACAGCAAATCAAACAAATTATGTCACCATTCTCTTTGTTTAATATTTTTTTATAGAAATAATTCAGCTTGTCCAGCGTTCAGATCCGGTCCGCGTTTTACCAACACCCATCGCTAAAACTTGATATCAATACAGATAGCCATTATGTTCATACAAGTGAATAGATTTTAAAATGTAAATTTTCTAATGAATTGATTCTTAATTAACACAGTTTATACACTCAACATTATTTACAATTGTTACAAATGGATTATATGTTTACTATTCACTACAGTCGAGGCAAAATAAATGCAGCATACCTTTTGCAGATCGAATATAATAATTGAAAACAAATTCTAACAACAGGGGACTTAAAAATCAAACTTTAGTGGAAGCTGTTCGAGTGGAGTCGGAAATTAATGGGATTAAATTACCAGATGGTCTAGAAAGTAAATGGGTAGGATATTCTGATGACGGAAACGCAACACTTTCAGATTTTAATTCAGTAAAGAAATTATTTTTACTTGTAGACATTTATGAACGAGCATCAGGAGCTAAAGTCAATCTCGAAAAAACTCAACTTAGGTACTAGAAAGACACTCAACTTGATATAAGATGGACCAATGAAAAAATCAAAATACTTGGTTTTTATTTCGGCAATATTGATGTTTCTAAAGATAACTGGCAGCCAAAAATAGCAAAAATTAAATTACTTTTAAATATTTGGAGTAAACGAAAACTAACACTACATGGTAAAGTAACTGTTGTAAACTCACTGGCTAACAGCGGAATTTGGTATTTGTCAAACGTAATTGAACTACCAGAAATATATGCTAAACAAATTGACATAATGATTTCAGACTTCATTTGGTCTTATAGAACACATTTTATATCAAGAGAGCAACTTTAACTACCTAAGGGGTTAGGTGGGTTGGGAGTTGTAAATGTTCGGTTAAAAATCAAAGCTCAAAGAATTAAATTCATAACACGGCTACTCAGTTTAGAGGGGGATGGGATTTGGAAATCACTAGCCGATCACTTTTCAGGCCAGTATAAATATTTAAATATCGAAAGACACGCTTTAAAATGTAACATTATCAACAGAAAACAGTATTTTAGATCAATGCCGAACATTTACAAGCAAATGTTACTAGCTTGGACGGACATGCACTTAAAACGTGACACAGAGTGTGTTCAGCAAATCTTGGACGAACCTCTACACGACAATAAGTACATACCACAAAACACGACTAAGAGCAGACTAATAGGAGCACGATCAATTTTAGTTATGGACATTTGGGACATACGGACGAAAGACTTTCGCAGACATTACACAGACATAAAGGAAAATGTTCCTCCACAATGGCTACGGACTCTACAAACCGCAGACCCTGACGATGGTGAGTTAGACGCCATCTTTCTACTAGAAACCGACGAGACGCTCGCCGACGTACAGTTCGCGACCACGAAGGACTTGTATACGGTCATGCTAACGAAAACATATAAAGACGTATTGTGTAAGGCCAAATGGGGAAAAACGTTTGGTGAAAACTTAATTTGGAAAAATGTTTGGAAAACCATTCATTCTGGGTTGATTGAAAATTGGGATTTTGATATAATTTACAAAATAATTCATAACGTAATTGCAGTAAGGAAACACCTTTGTGATTGGAAGATTGTGTCCTCGCCAGTGTGTCTTGAATGCAAATGACGTCGACACAGTCTTACACGCCTTTTTCCACTGCCCGAAAAAAAACAATTTATTAAGAATGTGGAATATCTTTTTCAAAAACTTTTTGGATCTAATTTCAAATTAAATGCATTTATACAGAAACAGAAAAAAGTACATGTTGCAGCAGACATACTATGTCTATAATAGCATACACAAAGCTTCTAAAAATGATTAACAATTACATAAATAAGGTAGAAACACCAATGACTGTGAATAAACATACTTTTATATTTTGACAACATAGTCATGACATTTAAACAAAACTACTCACAATTCTTCATATGTCTGTTGTTTTTGACAAATATGTTTGATGGCCGATATCTACTGGTGGAGAGCATTCAGTTTCTTTCTACATACAGTACCACCAATGGCATAAAAATTCAGGGACAAACTTACATTGCCCACCATCTTTTGAATACGGAAACTATTTACAAGATTCCTTCTTTAGTGAGTAGGTCAGCCACCAGTACGTATTACATTAAAGTTATTCAGTGTTATGTCTTCTAATATATATTTTAACAGTGCATGATATGTATAGTGTTGTGCTAGGGACAGGTAACACCAATGACATGTTACACTAATCCTGAATAAAATCTCTATCAAAGCTGATCAGCAGAGATACAAAAATTGCTATGACAGGATGGTATTATTAATAATGTATCATTAAAGACAACAAACCTTGTTTTCAATATATAAATACAAAAGAAATTGTATAGGGACATAAAAGTGACATTGTTTGTGGAATGGCCCATCTCCATATCCTCATCTTCACATCTCAGTGCTTGTCTCTACATCCTGGCCCTTACCTTCACATCCCAGTCCTTGTTTCCACATGTCAGTCCTTATATTCACATCCTAGTCCTTGTCTCCACATCCCAGTTCTTGTCTCCACATCCCAGTTTTTGTCTCCACATCCCAGTCCTTGTCTCTATATCCCAGTCCTTGTCTTCACGTCTAGTCTTTGTCTCCACATTGCCAGTCCTTGCCTCAGTTGCCGTTTCTCTTCTAGTGTGCCGCGCTCTTGGCATCCCGTGTCGGAGTGTCACGAATTTCGCTTCTGCGCATGACACTGACGTCAGTCTGACGATCGATGAATTCGTCGACGAAGATGAGAATACTCTGAGTCGAATGAATTCCGACTCAGTCTGGTTAGTATCTGTGTAATGGTAGCACACCACCAATCAGTTATACGTGCTTTTCAAGAAGCCATTAAAGGCATATTGTCACAGACCACTGACCTATTACATGGCCTAGCAAAGTATTACCTGAAAAAATATATATTTGAGTGGTCCCTAAATGTACTTTATTTTCAACCATCTATGTAATCACCATACTCCATTTATTAATGATATTTTGTAAAAATATTTGAATTATGGCAATGGTCCATAATTTAAAAAATAACATTGCTGAGAGGGTTGACATGGATTTCACTCATTCATGGTGTAGTTAAAGAGATGCAATAGCTAGGTTTGGTCTGCAAAAATTAATGTAATTTTCATTTAGTATCCATTTTTAGAGAAAAGTCCTTAAATCTGTGACAGTATGCCTTTAATATTAATAACAAAAGGACCGGAATGTAGCCCAGTGGTAAAGCGCTCGCCTGATGCGCGGTCGGTTTAGGATTGATTCCTGTTGGCGGGGCCCATTGGGCTATGTCTCGTTCCAGCCAGTGCTCCACAACTAGTATATCAAAGACCGTGGTATGCGCTATCCTGTCTGTGGGATGGTGTGTATAAAACAGCCCTTGCTACAAATGGAAGCATGTAAAGGGTTTCCTTTCTAAGACTGTGTGAAAATTGCAAAATTATTGATATCCGATAGCCATATGTAGTAAATCATTGTAGTCTAGTGGTGTTACTGAACAGAACCAACTTAATTTACCCCATGTGAAACGTAGTTAGTGCGTTCTTAATATACCATATACAAGCCGCACCTGCATCTACAGGCACGTCTGCGAGAATTTTAACAGGGGGTGGGTGGGGGGTATAGGGTCTAGACTGTCGACCGAAATTTATAAGTGAGGTCTAGTCATGCTAGAATTTTAACAGGGGGGGGGTGGGGGGTATAGGGTCTAGACCGTCGACCGAAACTTATAAGTGGGGTCTAGTCATGCTATAATTTTAACAGGGGGTGGGTGGTGGGTATAGTGTCTAGACCGTCGACCGAAAGTTATAAGTGGGGTCTAGTCATGCTATAATTTTAACAGGGGGTGGGTGGGGGGTATAGGGTCTAGACCGTCGACCGAAATTTATAAGTGGGGTCTAGTCATGCTAGAATTTTAACAGGGGGTGGGTGGGGGGTATAGGGTCTAGACCGTCGACCGAAACTTATAAGTGGGGTCTAGTCATGCTAGAATTTTAACAGGGGGTGGGTGGGGGGTATAGGGTCTAGACCGTCGACCGAAAGTTATAAGTGGGGTCTAGTCATGCTAGAATTTTAACAGGGGGTGGGTGGGTGGGTGGGGGGTTATAGGGTCTAGACCGTCGACCGAAACTTATAAGTGGGATCTAGTCATGCTAGAATTTTAACAGGGGGTGGGTGGGGGGGTATAGGGTCTAGACCGTCGACCGAAATTTATAAGTGGGGTCTAGTCATGCTCCGCCGGAAAATATAATGAAAAAATGTGATAAAGAACATTTGCTTGAGCCGGGAGGGGTTTCGACCTCTGACAACCCCCTCCACACACACATACACACACACATACACACACACATACACACATACACATACACACACACATACTTGAAACATGCTCCTGTTTCAATAATATCTGTTGGTGATCTGTGTCAGGAACTTCCACGTGTGGAATGAGGCGCACATGCGGAGACCCGACCTGGGCCAACAGTACTGTGGATGGCAGATCATTGACGCTACACCGCAAGAAGCAAGTGAAGGTCTGTATTGTTTATATACATGATTATATCAGCACATGGTATACAGGGGCAGATCCAGTGGGCCAACGGTACCCTCCCCCGCTACATATATTCAAGTGCCTCCTCTTTCATCGGCGTACCTTTTTCTCTTAGAACTGCCCCCCCCCCCCCCCCCCCAGTCGCTACGTCACTGACAAATGTGAATTAAATCAGATCTTCGTGAATGTATGTACTCCATGAGCGCAGTAGTGATTAATTACTGAACACAATTAATTAAGAGCGGGTGCGCCCTTTTTTGTAATTCTTTGCTGGTGTCATATTTGTATTTAGCAGTTTTTGATCACAGGTACAACATTGTTCGAGTAAAATCTGATCCGTTTGTATTCACATGTATTATGCTTGGTTCAGCACTCGACGGCAGTTGTGCCGTCGGATCAATGTCCATCGGTGGACCCATTGCTTACGTTTCCCCATTACATCTTTTACTGGTACGCAAAAAGGCCGTGTTGTCAACTGTTTGTGAGAAAGTTTATACAAGAGTCCCTGGCTACTAATCGGGGGAAACGTAGCACATTGCGTGGCGGCATCCAGCGGGTTTCCTCTCTCATTTTATCTGTGGTCCTTAACCATATGTCCCACTTCATATAGCCGTAATTAAATACAGAATACTACATGAGTGGCCGTTCTAGATTCCTTATATCTTACAAGTTCTAAAATGTAGTTAACGAGCGAGAGCGAGTTGGATACATTTCTAAACAACGAGTTGTATACATTTCTAAACAACGAGTTGGATACATTTCTAAACAACGAGTTGTATACATTTCTAAACAACGAGTTGTAAGATGCATGGTATCAAACGAACACGAATGTAGTATTCTATTTCTTATATAACCTAGAAAAAACACGTTTGAAATAAATTTAAACATCGTTTCCAAACAAAACTGATTTACGGCCCTAGTGCTTCAGTTTAACTTGAACGTCACAAAGCAACCGATTTCGATCGTGCTTTTTTTCATTGGATGGTATGGCAGTGGCGACTAGGTCATCACCTAGGAACAGCCAATTGTGTGTGTGTGTGTGTGTGTGTGTGTGTGTGTGTGTGTGTGTGTGTGCTATTAGTATGCGTTATCAGAAATAACGAGACCGGCCTCGGTGGCGTCGTGGTTAGGCCATCGGTCTACAGGCTGGTAGGTACTGGGTTCGGATCCTAGTCGAGGCATGGGATTTTTAATCCAGATACCGAGTCCTAACCCTGAGTGAGTGCTCCGTAAGGCTCAATGGGTAGGTGTAAACCACTTGCACCGACCAGTGATCCATAACTGGTTTTAACAAAGGCCACGGTTTGTGTTATCTTGCCTGTGGGAAGCGCAAATAAAAGATCCCTTGCTGCCTGTTGTAAAAGAGTAGCCTATGTGGCGACAGCGGGTTTCCTCTACAAAACAGTGTCAGAATGACCATATGTTTGACGTCCAATAGCCAATGATAAGATAAAAAAATCAATGTGCTCTAGTGGCGTCGTTAAATATAACAAACTTTACTTTACTTTTTTCTTTGTGCAGGCATCTTCTGTTGCGGTCCCGCCCCCCAGGTGGCGATAAAGGAGGGGGATGTCAACGTGGGGCAGGACTCGAGGTTTATTTTCGCCGAGGTGAACTCTGACAGAATCACGTGGATGAGAATGCGCAATGACGAATTTAAAGTGTTACACGTCAATACATCCAGGTACATGTAGCAGATTAGTACGAGTGCTATGACCGTAAGCGAACAAGACAGACACAACTGGAACTGGTGATTAACGTGCACATTCAGAGCTAGCTGTTGTAGCGCACGCCTATCTTGGGCACAGGAACCGGCTTCGGCCGGTTTCTCTGTCCAGGACAGGTCAGATACAATAGCGTAGCCAGTATTTTATATTGGGGGAGGGACCAACCCACGCTATGCATGTTTGTATGTATGTATGTATGTATGTATGTATGTGTGTCTGTGTATATGTATGTATGTATGTATGTATGTATGTATGTATACTTTTATAAAATTTAATACAGTAAAAAAAAACGTATGATTGGGGGCATCCTCCCCTCCTCCCCCCGTGGGCCCACCCCATCCACTCGCTACGCCACTGGACGGACATGTGGACAGTTATAATGCTATCTTGACCACCAAAGAAAACTCTTATGTCAAAACCTTTCAATCTGTGGCTACCACCCAGTAGTCAAAGATTCCCGCTCTAATACAACAACAATCCTGTGTTTGACGTTTAATACCTTTATATCGATCATTGTCCAGTTCTCTGATAGCAAACTGGGCTGGTAAAAGATGAACGAAGATCTCGGGCACTGCTGTAGTTGTTAAGCCGTATTAATTAAAGGTGCTATCACAAATTTACATAACGGCAACTTACTGCAAAAATCTTTTTCTTCTTTTTTTCAACTTTTGCTTTGAAATGTATGCACTATGGGCCGAAAAAAAGAAGAAAAAAAGAAATGTTTTATTTAACGACGCACTAAACACATTTTATTTACGGTTATATGGCGTCAGACATTTGGTTAAGGACCACACAGATTTGGAGAGGAAACCCGCTGTCGCCACTACATGGGCTACTCTTTCCGATTAGCAGCAAGGGATCTTTTATTTGCGCTTCCCACAGGCAGGATACACTATGGGCCGAATTTACAAAGCCAGTGTTTTTTTTAAACGCAGGTGTTTAAGGATTGTAAATGTATGTAGTTACACGTGTGTAAGACATGTGTTTAAGCATTGTAAATGTTTGTAGTTACACGTGTGTAAGACATAAACAGGTGTTTAAACTTTGTAAATGTATGTAGTTACACGTGTGTAAGACATAAACAGGTGTTTAAGCATTGTAAATGTATGTAGTTACACGTGTGTAAGACAGGTGTTTAAGCATTGTAAATGTATGTAGTTACACGTGTGTAAGACATAAACAGGTGTTTAAGCATTGTAAATGTATGTAGTTACACGTGTGTAAGACATAAACAGGTGTTTAAGCATTGTAAATGTATGTAGTTACACGTGTGTAAGACAGGTGTTTAAGCATTGTAAATGTATGTAGTTACACGTGTGTAAGACATAAACAGGTGTTTAAACATTGTAAATGTATGTATAGTTACACGTGTGTAAATGACATAGTTACAGTAAGTAAACAGGTGTTTAAACATTGTAAATGTATGTATAGTTACACGTGTGTAAGACATAAACAGGTGTTTAAGCATTGTAAATGTATGTAGTTACACGCATGTAAGACATAAACAGGTGTTTAAGCATTGTAAATGTATGTAGTTACACGTGTGTAAGACATGTGTTTAAGCATTGTAAATGTATGTAGTTACACACATGTAAGACAGGTGTTTAAGCATTGTAAATGTATGTAGTTACACGCGTGTAAGACAGGTGTTTAAGCATTGTAAATGTATGTATAGTTACACGAATGTAAGACAGGTGTTTAAGCATTGTAAATGTATGTAGTTACACGCGTGTAAGACAGGTGTTTAAGCATTGTAAATGTATGTAGTTACACGCGTGTAAGACAGGTGTTTAAGCATTGTAAATGTATGTAGTTACACACGTGTAAGACATAAACAGGTGTTTAAACATTGTAAATGTATGTAATTGCACGCATGTAAGACAGGTGTTTAAGCATTGTAAATGTATGTAATTACACGCATGTAAGACAGGTGTTTAAGCATTGTAAATGTATGTAATTACACACATGTAAGACAGGTGTTTAAGTATTGTAAATGTATGTAGTTACACACGTGTTAGACATAAACAGGTGTTTAAGCATTGTAAATGTATGTAGTTACACGTGTGTAAGACAGGTGTTTAAGCATTGTAAATGTATGTAGTTACACGTGTGTAAGACATAAACAGGTGTTTAAGCATTGTAAATGTATGTATAGTTACACGTGTGTAAGACATAAACAGGTGTTTAAGCATTGTAAATGTATGTAGTTACACGCGTGTAAGACATAAACAGGTGTTTAAGCATTGTAAATGTATGTAGTTACACGTGTGTAAGACATGTGTTTAAGCATTGTAAATGTATGTAGTTACACACATGTAAGACAGGTGTTTAAGCTTTGTAAATGTATGTAGTTACACGCGTGTAAGACAGGTGTTTAAGCATTGTAAATGTATGTATAGTTACACGCATGTAAGACAGGTGTTTAAGCATTGTTAATGTATGTAGTTACACGCGTGTAAGACAGGTGTTTAAGCATTGTAAATGTATGTAGTTACACACGTGTAAGACAGGTGTTTAAGCATTGTAAATGTATGTAGTTATACACGTGTAAGACATAAACAGGTGTTTAAACATTGTAAATGTATGTAATTACACGCATGTAAGACAGGTGTTTAAGCATTGTAAATGTATGTAATTACACGCATGTAAGACAGGTGTTTAAGCATTGTAAATGTATGTAATTACACACATGTAAGACAGGTGTTTAAGCATTGTAAATGTATGTAGTTACACACGTGTTAGACATAAACAGGTGTTTAAGCATTGTAAATGTATGTAATTACACGCGTGTAAGACAGGTGTTTAAGCATTGTAAATGTATGTAATTACACACATGTAAGACAGGTATTTAAGCATTGTAAATGTATGTAATTACACACATGTAAGACAGGTGTTTAAGCATTGTAAATGTATGTAATTACACGCATGTAAGACAGGTGTTTAAGCATTGTAAATGTATGTAATTACGCGCATGTAAGACAGGTGTTTAAGCATTGTAAATGTATGTAGTTACACGCATGTAAGACAGGTGTTTAAGCATTGTAAATGTATGTAGTTACACGCGTGTAAGACATAAACAGGTGTTTAAGCATTGTACATGTATGTAGTTACACACACGAAAGACAGGTGTTTAAGCATTGTAAATGTATGTAGTTACACGCGTGTAAGACAGGTGTTTAAGCATTGTAAATGTATGTAGTTACACGCGTGTAAGACAGGTGTTTAAGCATTGTAAATGTATGTAGTTACACGCGTGTAAGACATAAACAGGTGTTTAAGCATTGTAAATGTATGTAGTTACACGCATGTAAGACAGGTGTTTAAGCATTGTAAATGTATGTAGTTACACACATGTAAGACAGTACATAAACAGGTTTTGTAAATTCGTCCCCTACAGACCCGTAGCCAGGGGGGGGGGGAGGGATCGGGGGGATCGAATGACCCCCCCCCCCCCCCCAGGATGAGAGTTCCGCTCAAATCCAAAAAAAAATCGGATTTTATATATAAAAGTCCTTGTCCCCAAATGACCGGTATAACGTAGTCGGGTTTGTTACACGTCATACTCCTCAATCGCCAAATCAGTTATAGCGGTATGGTTAAATACTAACAATGTATTAATGCTTTAGCACCATCCGGCGACTATATACATAGATACATACATGCGTGCCTCTATGGAACAGGAGCGCCTTTCTAATTTGACGCTCTTAACGATTCATTATGACCAAGATATTATAGATGTCAACGAGGTTGCAATATTATTCGCCCAACAGCACCCGAGGAAAATGCAACTCGACTCTGTATTCATACAATGAAATGATATGATCTTATGCAAGTTAGGGAGCGGGATGTAGCCAGAACGTCTCTCTGAGGTTCAATCTACTGAAGGTTCGATCTTCCTCAGTGGGCCCGTTTGAAAATTCCCTGTCCCAGTCAGTGATCCATAACTGGTCCATCAAAGGATATTCTGTCTGTGGGATGTGGGAAGTGCACATAAAGATCCCTTGCTCTTATTTGGAAAGACAGCGGATTTCTTCTGTGTCCAAGTATCGATATAACTGTACTTTTGCCATCCAATAACCGCTGATTAATAAATAATCAATGTGTTCCAGTAGGCTTAAATCTGTTACAATTTTTGCCATGTACCATTTATTATGAAAACATTGGTACGACTGAAACCAGTTTCTTTATGTGGCTCTGTGCCAGGCCATTTTACATGCATACCACAACTTAATGCAACTTGTTAACGTATATTTTGCAACAAAAGTTAGTGTATTATTTTCGAGTGTAACCGGTGTCAGCACATTGTTTGGCAAGAGGATATATATATATATATATATATCTGGGGACCCCCCCCCCCCCCCCCCCCCCCCCCGTGTACTGCTGGCTACGGGCCTGCCTTATCCCCTTTGCCTTCAACTGTATAATCACACAAAAATGCAATTAAATAATTTAATTTACTAGTAGTAAATACAACTATTTCAACAAAATAGCAAATACCCACAACAAATTACATTTACATTTAGTTTACTAGTAGCAGAAGACGTATTTCAACTAAATGCCTACAAAAAATACAATTAAATAATTTAATTTACTAGTAGAAGAAACAATATTTCAAAAAAACCCCACCAAAACCCCCCAATTAAATAATTTAATTTACTAGCAGAAGAAAACATATTTCAACTAAATACCTACAAACAAAATACGATTAAATAATTTAATTTACTAGCAGAAGAAAACATATTTCAACTAAATACCTACAAACAAAATACGATTAAATAATTTAATTTACTAGTAGAAGAAAGATTGTTTCAGCTAAATACGCACAACAAATTACAATCAAATAATTTAATTTTCTAGCGGAAGACAAAGTATTCCAACTAAATACCTACAAACATTACAATTAAATAATTTAATTTGCTAGTAGAAAAAAAGTATTTCAACTTAATACCACAAAATTACAATTTCTACTAAATACCCAATAAAAGGTACAATTAAATAACTGAATTTACCAGTAGAAGAAAACGTATTTCAACTAAATACTCACAAAAAATTACAATTAAATAATTTAATTTAATAGTAAGACAACCCTAACATTTCAACTAAATACCGACAAAAAATTACAATTCAATAATTTAATTTGCTAGTAAAAATGGTATTTCAACTAAATTCCTACACAAAATTACAATTAAATAATTATAGAATATTAAACGAGCTTCCATTTCTTATCATGGTTATGTCCCGAGTGAAATACTTTCCAATTGTTACGAGTGATAACGAAAATTATTTCACGAGGGACATAAACACGATACGAAATAGTAGCGAGTTTAATATCCTATTTATTACCCGTATATCTCTCAACTCGTTTGGTTGACATTCCTGTAAGGTTGTAGTGCGCCAATCGATGACGTCACGAACTGTTACGTCTCATTTGGCGTTCTAGTGGGACGTATCACTTTGATATGTACCAAAATATTTTTAACCATATGGGTAATAATTTAATTTACTAGTAGAAGAAAAAGTATTTCAATTGGAAAATATTTAGCGGACAGCCAACAGAACTGGGTTCATTTAGTAGAGGAGAACATACCGTAATTAACGTTATGCCAGGCGGATGTTGTCAACGAATTTGCTGTCTTCGCGCAACTCATCAGATGCTTTCTCTGACGGCCCCAAAGCAAACAACTTGCCAGATATTTGGAATTCCCCGATGTCATATGTTACGATGTGGTATCTATTGTCCGAACCAAATTGTTAACAACTACGAAAAATTACTCTCCTACCTTTAATTGCCGTTAGATTTCCTCCAAAGTTTGTCCAGACACAAATCGCAAAAAAACCCACTACAAATATACAGATTCCACACACGGGACTGCAACGATGTTACCGATATTGTTTTTGCTGAGATTGCATAGGGAAAAATACATGCAATTTTCTGCCGTCTGCCATCTTGCTTCTTTATGGAATACTCTTCAAGAGGGGTGAAAGCCTCCAAAGTATGTGACACAATTAATATGAAATCGATGATCTCTAGTGGTATCATTAAAATAATAATAATAATATTTTTTTTAAATAATAATAATATGACGTCATCACGTTTGCTTTTATATCATAACATATTATGACGTTGTTAGATTAAGTCCTATCCTTTCACCCCTCTTGAAGAATATTCCATAAAAAGTCAAAATGGCAGCTGATACAAAATTACATGCTTTTTTCCCTATGCGCTCTCAGCGAAGTCGATATAGGTGACATGGTTATCATCTGGTATGTGGAATCTGTGTCATTGTAATGGTTTTTTTGCGATTTGTGTCTGGACAAACTTTGGAGGAAATCTAACGGCAATTAAAGGTAGGAGAGTAATGTTTCGTAGTTGTTAACAATTTGGTTCGGACAAATAGTCGTAACGAAAGCGACTGTGTACACTGGTGGGACGGGACGTAGCCCAGTGGTAATGCACTCGCCTGATGCTTGGTCGGTTTACGATCCATCCCCGTCGGTGGGCCTATTGGGCTATTTCTTGTTCCAACCAGTGCACCACAACATGTATATTAAAGGTCGTGGTATGTGCTATACTGTCTGTCGGATGATGTATATACAAGATCCCTTGCTACAAATGGAAACTATAGTGGGTTTCATCTCGAAGACTATACATGTTAAAATTACCAAATGTTTGACACCAAATAATCGATAATTAATAAATCAATCAATATGCTGTATTGGTGTCGTTAAAGACATTGTCACAGATCACTGACCTATTTAATGATCTAACAAAGTATTACCTGAACAAAAATAATTTGATTTGTCCCTAAATGTACTTTATTCAACCATCTTCATAACCACCATACTCCATTTATTAATGACATTTTGTAAAAATAATTTAATTATGGCAATGGTCCATAATTCAAAAACTAGAATTGCTGAGAGGGATGACATAGATTTCACTCCTCATGGTTCAGTTAAGGTGATGCGATAGCTAGATTTGGTTACCAACAATTAATGTAAATTTTATTTATTATCCATTTTTAGAGAAATAAGGTCCTTAAATGCGTGACAGTATGCCTTTAAACAAAACAAACTGGGCCCAATTTACAGGACCTTTAAATGGCGCTATCAACCAATCAAAATCGAGCACCTTGGACATAGTGGATTTTAGTGCTACATTCACCAATCTCGTTTGTAATTTCACAGGATCCAACTTATGACAACAATTTTGGATTTAATATAATAGTATTATTATGTTTAATCAAACATTTTTCTTTGGAAGTTCTAAGTGAAATAGTTAAAACCTTTCCACATTTAGAAATTTGATAGGACACTCATTTTAAGAAACTGCTTGCTTATGTCGGCCATCATGGATTTAGGTGATTATTGGTGACACGAGTTTATCTGGGAGAAAAAACAACAACGAGCAAAAATCTTAATAAAACTCAAGGGAAATGATGGAACAACCCAAAATTATATGTTATTTATTAATTGCTTTCACCATTCATTCATTCATTCATTCATTCATTTTATTAATTTTTATTTTATTAATTTTGTTATTTTTATCCATTTTATTAATTTTATTTATTTATTTTATTTTATTAATCTATTTTATTGTTTATTTATTATTCGTTTATTTATTTGTTTATTTATATTTGTTTGTTTGTTTATTTATTGTTATTATTATTACTATTATATTCATTTATTTATTATTACTATTATTGTTTAATAGTGTTGGCCGAAACATTAGCACGCACATGCCCACAGGGAGGCCACTAACAGGGGGATACCGCAATGGATTGATCAGCAATGTGGATGAAAGGATAGAGAGATTGGACATCACCCATGAGTACAAGTATCCAGAAGGTAAGTTACCTACATGGTGGTTACGGGGGGTGATCTATCTAAAGGACTGTGCATAGAGAGATGTCTAATCTAATGGCCCGATCACACTGGCCCGAATGCCATTCCGTTTGTTTTCCGAATAGGAATTTGGGTGTTCGGGGAGCGAACGGATCATATTCGGGAAGCATTCGGTATGTTCTAGGAGCATACTGGCTGTTCGGCTCCGTACGGATGCATACGGAACGGCATTCGGTAGCTCCAAAAATTTGTTGTGCATGTTCAAAATAATTTTCATCGACCATCCGAATGTGGCGTCCATGTGTATTCAGGAAATATTCGGGAAGCATTCTAGGAGCATACGGCATGTACGGAAAACGTTCGGGAAGCATGCGTCTAGTTCTTGGTGCATTCGGAATGAAAATTTGGAGGTGCTGGGTTCCGTATGCTTTCCGAACACCCCGAATGGACCTAGAACATGACGAATGCTTTCCGAACGTTATACGGGCGGTTCTTAAAGCATTCGGCCGGACGTCAGAGTAAGCCGAAAACGTTCGGAAAGCGTGCGGAAAGAGTTCGGTCCATTCTAGGTCGATTCGCCGTGTTCTGAAAGCATACGGAAAGCGTTCGGAAAGGAAACCTTTCGAAGTCAACATGCGGGAAGTATTCGGTCTATTCTGAAAGCATTCTGAAACCATACTGAAAACATTCGGAAAACAAACGGAAAGCATTCGGTGATACATTGGGGAAAACACATTCGGAGAGACATTCGGCCAGTTTAAAAAATCACACCACTTTCGTATACGGAAAACAAACGGAAGCTCATTCGGGCCAGTGTGATCGCCCCATAAAGGGCGATTAACTGGCGATGTCTTATATACAGTTTAGCGGGAATGGACATTGGTTTATGCCATTCTGTCTGTAGGATGGTACATAAAAAAGATCCCTTGCTACTAATGGAAAAATGTAGCGGCTTTCCACTCTAAGACTATAATGGCAGAATGACCAGACGTTTGACATCCAATAGCCGATGATTAATAAGTAAATGTGCTCTATTGGTTCGTTAACCATAACTTCCTTCTTGTACTGCCAGGAAGTACGAAAGAGCGGGCGGCTGTGAAACGAGCGAGCAGGTTCTCGGCTGTGTTAAGCGTCAGAGATCCGTACAACATCATCAAAGAAGAGGTTAGAGTGAATCCATGTTGTTGGTTTTCTTAAATTGTATTCGTATTATCTAATCTCTCTCTCTCTCTCTCTAGTCTCTCTCTCTCTCTCTCTCTCTCTCTGTTGGTTTCCTTATTGATTCGTAAATCTCTCCTCCCTCATCCTCTCTCTCTCTCCTCTCTCGTGATCCATGTTGTTGGTCAACTCCCTCTCTCCCTCTCCTCCCCTTCTCGCCTCTCTCATCCTCTCCCCCCCTCCCCCTCTCTCTCCTCTCTCCCTCCTCGCTCCTCTCCTTCTTCTCTCCCTAATCTCTCTCTCTCTCTCTCTCTCTCTCTCTCTCTCTCTCTCTCGTGAATCCATGTTGTTGGTTTCCTTAAATTGTATTCGTAATCTCTCTCTCTCTCTCTCTCTCTCTCTCTCTCTCTCTCTCTCTCTCTCTCTCTCTCTCTCTCTCTCTCTCTCTCTCGCTTACGTAGTCCAATATAAATGGGCTCGCGTGAGGGCAATTCCATGAAAAGGTAAACCTTCCACTCAATTTATCTATATTGGTTTAAAATGCAATAATTTGTACCGTTTAAAAGCTATAACATTGAGGTTTAATCAACTATAAAGCTTTTTTTAAAATATATATTTCATTGTTAAAAGAAGGATGATGAAAGTCACAAAACAGGGACCAAATATTCAAATTTAATTTTTAAAGTAAAAGCAATATTATTATTCTTATGTTTAAAAAAAATAATGAATTAAACAGGTATGCATGAAATATTAAAAATAAAATTTCTCACACTTTTATCATTTCTGGGGGGTGTACAGGCCATCATTCATTCATCTTGACATGACTGTTCACTGTCTGGACGTGACCAATAAACTTGACGTGACCATTCATTCGTTTTGACGTGACAATTCAAACTGATGTGACATCACCATTCGTCTTGACATGACCATTCATTTGTATGTATGAGACCATTTGTCTTGACATGACCATTCATTTGTCTGTATGAGACCATTTGTTTTGGCATGACCATTTATTTGTCTCGATACGACTATTAATCATGACGAGAGAATCGTTTATCTTGACGTGACCATTCATAACCAATCGTTCGTCTTGACTGGACTTGAGTATTCTTCTCAACCTAACAATTCATCTTGATGAGACCATTCGTCATGATATGACCATTCATTCGTCATGATATGACCATTCATTCGTCTTGATATGACCATTCATTCGTCTTGACGTCACCTTATGCATGCATTCGTCTTGACATGACCATTCGTCTTGAAATGACCGATCATTTGTTTTGATGTTACAGTTTGCCTTGACGTTACCATTCGTCTTGACGTGAACATTCGTCTTGACTTGACAATTTCTCTTCTTGACTTGACCATTCGTCTTCACGTGATCATTAATTTGTCTTGACATGACCACACGTCTTGACGTGACCCTTCATCTTCACGTGACCATTAATTTGACTTTATTTGACCATTTGTCTTAATGTGACCATTTGTTTTGACGTCAAAGGTATACATGGCGTTTATCAACCATGTTATTTTTCTAGGGTATTACAGTGACGATCAACGCACCAGATCATATAATGGTGGGCGCTAACGATTTCAAGGTCACCATCACCGTTCACAACTCTTCGGAAGAAGTGCGCAACTGCCGAGTTCTCTCTCTTGTGAAAGCCATGACTTACACCGGGATCATGTTCGAAATGCCAGTGCACGAAGAAAAATTCAACCCAATAAAGGTCTTCCCCAGGAGAGGTACGGTGACAGTTTATTTGTTTTTGTGTTTATCCCATGCAAGTTTAGTTTTTCTAAGCTAGTATTGGGAGTGGCAGTCCTCTTACAGGCGGTGCAGGAGGGTTGGAAGATCCTGTTATGTATCTCCAATGGGAGTGGCGGTTTTGATGTGGACGGGCACTTGGTATTGGATCATGGAAGCAATCACGACTGACTAAAACGTACTTTCGACTCTTCCTTATGCATAAATACGATTTTTATCACGGAATACAGTTTTGCCATTCAGATTTGTGTCTAAATATATTATCGACATCTGCACATATAGTGTGTGTGTGTGTGTGTGTTTGTGTGTGTCTGTGAGTGTGTGTATGTGTGTGTGTGTGTGTGTGGTGTGTGTGTGTGTGAGTGTGTCTCTGTGTGTGTGTGTGTCTGTGTGTCTCTGTCTGTGTGTGTGTGTGTGTGTGTGTGTGTGTGTGTCTAGAGATAAAATTATGTTCATGACTTTATAAGCATACATAACAAGAAAAATAAAATAACCGTTTTAGATGGGGTATTCGTCAAATTCAGTCAATGAACCACTTAAATTTTCAATATGGCGGCCATTTTTTAAGCTGGCCGCCATATTGAAAATTCAAGTGGTTCATTGATTGAATTTGACGAATGTCCCTGGTAGATCTGTGCCAAATTGTATGCTTCCATCATCACTTGAAAGGTTCTCCCAGTTATCTGATCTATCAGTAGTGCTGTTAGTAGTTGACCCTGTTTTGGGGAGGGGGCCCTTCTTAGATTCACCATATTTGCCACACCCACCACTAGAAGCCCGTTTACTAAGACTGTTTTGTTAACATATATGATGAGGAATACAAAAAATCAGGTCCGCATAATGTCCTCTCCGGGTAGCACGTAGCTCATTCTGAAGCCGGTGTAAAAGGAACGTAAGTCCGTAGGAACCGAGGTCCGTAGGAACAATGTTTCTATCGGACTTTCATTCCTTGGGAATATTAGTCCTACCCGGACTTGCATTCAGGATTTATTTTTATATTTTTTACATATAGTAAGCCTAGGACTTGTATTCCTAACAGACTTAAATTCCTTTCACACCGGTCTAGGAGTAACGGTTTGAAAAGAATCTTCTGAGAAGTTGTATTCCACCTGTACACGAGGCACCAACACTGGTGTAGCTAGATGTGGTCCATGTTCCGCTCCTCAATTACATCTCTTTTTTAACCTCCACCACTTATATATATATGTTCCAATCTCCCAATACCACGACTCATACTGGCATAGACAATGGAGGGGTTTTGTAACAACACCATTACTTTTACTGACAAACACAATGGGCCAGATTTACAAAGTCTGTTTATGTTTAGTCACGTGTAAATACATGCATTTACATTTAGCAGGTCTTTATTTCATTTCAACTTATTTTCGTGCATAAATCCAATTAAGGTTCAAGCACGCTGTCCTGGGCACACACCTCAGCTATCTGGGCTGTCTGTCCGGGACAGTGGGTTAGTTGTTAATTGTTAGTGGTTAGTGAGAGAAAAAGAGGGCGTAGTGGCCTTACACCTACCCACTGAGTCATTAAAACTCACTCTGGGTGGGAGCCGGTATCGGGCTGCGAACCCTGTACCTACCAGCCTTGTGTTCGATGGCTTAACCACGACGCCACCGAGGCCGGTGTGGGTTTTCAATCGAAAAGATTGAGAAACAAATTGCTATGACGACACCAATTGTACTCAAAGTGGTGACCTTTTATTATCGGTTACAATACCCATGTGGTTGCTAAACATCTCCAGTGTGTTTGCCACCACAATGTAGAATCCTGGCTTAGTCAATGGACACCCGATAGTGATTCACGGAAGCCATCATCACTGCCAAAATACCGTTTAAACTTCTTTCTCTTGTGAGGAGATACGGTTTTGATTACGGATAACGTTGTTGTTGTATGTGTGTGTGAGGGGGGGGGGGGGGGGGGGGGGGGTTGGGGGGGGGGGTTTGTTTTGTTTTTTGTTGGGGTTTTTTACGACTAAACCACAATTTTTATTAATATTATAGTATAACAAATACAGTTAAAGGTACATATAGTTCATTTTCTTTTGTCCTTAAAATGCTCCTTCTTCTGTAATAATGTACTTTTATTCGTTTAATAGATGCCAAGCATGTGTAAATGTATGCCCGGTTATAACTGCTGGTCGCAGAATAAACTTACGATGTTTTGTGAAATAGACCCCTGATTTATAAAACTTTAATAACTACTATAAAGAGTTTAAAAGTTTCCCCCGTACAATTGGCATATAGTTAATAGTCTGTAGAGTTCTGAATAAAATTGGGGGGAAACTAATGATTGAAATATGCAAAGAGGCCAGAACCGATACTGAAAAATGTGAAGAGAAAATGGAAAATGATCAAAAGAGAAGGATAAAGTAGAGAAACTACAGAATGAACAGCATGATTATAAACTCTCTGTTTTTTTTATCCCACTGCCCCCTTTCCTTTCTCTCCTTTGAATTCCGTCTCATTTCTTCCCGATGTGGCAACTCCTCCTATCTTTCAACTACTTTCGCTGTCCACCTCCACATTCCAGTCCTTGTCTCTCCATCCGCGATAGGTGCTTGTCTCTTGTGGCTATGTGCCACACACCTGCCATTCCCCATCAGCTTTTAGCTGTGGGCTTAATGTGACCACTTTGGGGCATTGTTAAGAGGCACTTGTAACCACCTACTATGCACCCCTACTGCCGGCGGTCGTTAGATAGTGCCGTGGGTCAGACCAATGATTATAAACTTAAAATGAAAGAAATTGATGAACGTTTGGAAACATATACTAAAAATCATAACACAGCAATACAAATGGCCAAATCGAAGTGTTTGGTATGACAGAAGAAAGTGGTGAAAATATCTTGGACAAATTCGTCGATATGCTGAAGAGCGTTGGGGAGGACGTTGATCCGAACGACATTCAGGCAATTCTCAGGCTACCGGGACATGACAAGACAAGACAAGACAAGACAAGACTTTATTTACACTCGGGCCGTTACACAACGGCACAGGAGGAATATATACATAAACATTGTGTTATATACACGTGACAAGATGGTTGACAGTAAATACATTAATAACAATACATACACAAACACATATACAAACATATACAATCACGCACATCAATATATTATGTAATAATACAGATATTTAATACAAATATACGGGTATCCAAGTACTTATAAACGAATAGATTGTTAAACTTATATATGGTGCAGTGGATAATGATAGTATTTTGTTAATTATGTTTGGTTTTGATGGTGTTTGTAGTCAAGGGCGTTTGAATTCATTAGTTATTATATTTATGAAATATGATAATTTCTTTAGGGTACTAATTCGTTTATTCTCCATTAGTTCTCTAAATTTATAAGTACTTGGTCGCGTATAATAATATGGGTGTAGCAACTGGACTCTTGAATTATGGAAAAAATGGCAAATAAAAAGATAATGGAACTCGTCGCCAATGTCTATTACATTACATAAAGTGCAAATTATATCTTCTATGAGTATATTATTCCAACGTCCAATTTCAACGGGTAGGTAATGGTTAGACGTTCTAAATTTTAAGAGTGCTGTCCACAGTTTTTCTGGTAGTTTATTGATATAGCTTTCGAAAAATAGTAGTTTTTTGTATAATCGGTAAGTGTTGCCTCTCGATGACAGTGATATGTTATTTTTCCATGTTTGTAAATACTGATCGCATTGTCTTTGTTTAATTTGTTGTGAGAGACAATTTACTTATTCATTCATTCATTTCAACTTATTTTCGTGCTTATATCCAATTAAGGTTCAAGCACGCTGTCTTGGACACACACCTCAGCTATCTGGGCTGTCTGTCCAGGACAGTGGGTTAGTTGTTAGTTGGTTAGTGGTTAGTGAGAGAGAAGAGGGTGTAGTGGCCTTACACCTACCCATTGAGCCCTTAAGAACTCGCTCTGGGTTGGAGCCGGTACCGGGCTGCGAACCCTGTACCTACCAGCCTGTAGTCCGATGGCTTAACAATTTACTGATATGAAAGATTGTCTTATCCAGATACCACCCATTCCCAAGTTATTCAGTGTGTTTTTAACAGTATTAATCCAGTTATAGTTAGCCACGACCAGTGATTGTCAAGCTGGCTGTTCTACTCGGATGAGGGTGATACTAGTGCGTAAAACAATGAGGGAAAAACAAAAAGTGAGGTTATCGGACGATGTGATTGCGCTTAAATGTGAGCATTGTTAATGAACAGACTGAGAGCGAGCGAGCACATTACTGACACTTGGTTTTTCGATGGCAGTGTTTTTGCAACGAAGAATGGACAAGAACAAATACGATTTGTTTTACCTTCATTTATTTTGTCACTATATTATCTGCAAATCAATACAACGAACACAGATCTAGGCACACGCTTTTAATACAACTGTATACGTGGTACAACAGCATAAACGTAGATTGTGTATCATACACTATTTTGGTTATATAGCCTCTTATGAACACTTAATTATATGCTTATGCTTATGCCGTAGTAGCGAGTTCTTTACTTGTTGGGTTTAAATGTTTGTTGTTGGGGTTTGTTTGTTTTGGCTTGAAAATAAACTACTCTAAATCTCAAATTGTATGGATAGGACGCAAGAAATTTTCAAGAGGTTTTTCATCCAGCATAATGTAAACTAGAATAGGGGAACGAACACTTCACTTTATTCGGTGTAAACTTGTCACTGAACTTAGAAGATATGATTCTGCAAAATATAGAACCAAAAATACTTGAAATGAATATAGGATAATAAACGAATTTCCAGTTATTATCAAATTTATGTCCCGAGTGAAATAATGTTCAATTGTCACTAGCTTTAGCGAGTGAAAAATAAAAATTATTTCGCGAGGGACATAAATTTGATAATAATTGGTACCGAGTTTGTTATTCTATTTATTATCTGAGCTATTTTTCTCTAAAAGCCTTTATTTTCGACACACATGTACGTACATGTATCAAAATGATATAACCACTTTACGCACTGTTCTCAGTATTGCTATAACTTTGTTATTTAATCACGTTCATAGTCGTAAACGTAACCTCTTTAAACTACATGACGTCATTGTGTGTGCTTTGCCAAATCGTGATGACGTCATATTTAGTAGCGACAAGGTCATTGGTTTGTAAGCGTCAAATCATCCCATAGTATTGTTTGTTAGACAAATGCATGATAATTCCTCTGTGGGAAATTACGATTTTATTTTCCCCGTTATGAGTGCCTGCTGGAGTAATGATGAAATATATTATGAAACATTGATCAACAAGAAAACTTACAGTTATTGGCAGAATTGTTGTAAAAACTATAATTGTTCCAAAAATAGCACATCTACTAATTTTGTTACCAAATCCATTATTGGTACTGTTAAAACAAATAAATAAAATGCTCTTCAATGTTATATGGCAAAATAAACCAGATAAAATAAAACGAGAAGTCTTGGTGTAAGATTATGAGATTGGTGTAATTAAAATGTTAGACATCATACATTTTACAACAGCATTGAAATTAGCATTGATAAGACGACTGTTTCTGTCACACTCCAAATGAATAGCTCTCATTCTGTAATAGGTTTAACAACTAAACAGTTAGTAATATACGGGGATTGTTTTCTGGAAAGATGTACTGAATAGGTGGTTTATATTTCAACATAAACTCATCTGGAATAAAGATGACATATTAAGTTCTAATATTTGGTATAATAACAATATATTAATAGACCAAAAAACCCCATAATTTATAAACAATATATTGAAAAGGGCATACTATTTATACAAGATTTATTAGACGACAAAGGACGATACGTGAATTTTGATATCTTTAAAGAAAAATATAACATAAAATCAAATTTTCTAGAATATACATCTTTATTAATGGCAGTCAAATATTTTATACAGGAAAAAATTAATTCAAATAACCAAACATTCAGTTTAGATAAACATCCTATATTTCCATAAACAATTTAGCTCCTCTTAAAGGAAAAATCGGGAAGGAAACCTTTCTATAAAGGACTAATTAAATCACCTATTGATCCAACATCACAAATAAATATTCAGAAGGATGTGTTTTTGCCTCCTCAGAATGGACAAAGTATTACAGTTTACCATTCTGCTATTTGAAAGACCCAACACTGTTGTGGTTCCAGTATCAAAGTTGACATAGAATTATACCAACAAATACTTTTTTACACAAAATAAAATTAATTGATTCTAATATTTGTAATTGTTGCTCACACGAGCCATAAACACCAGCATCCATTTTATTATTGCCATAATGTCGTCGAATTCTGGAGTACTATAGCAGATTGGTTATTACAAAAAGGTGATTTTATCCAGATGAATAGAACAGTTATATTTGGAATTATAAATAGTAAAAACACTTTTGTAAATTGGTTAATTGTTAACGTAAATTATTACATATATAAAACAAAGTTACAAAAGAGTACACTAAATGAAACTGGAGTTAACAATTTCATCAAAGACAAGTTACAAATAGAGAAGTATATATATATATATTATAAAAACTCTTTACAATCACAATTCGACGACAACTGGGAACCTTGGTTGAGAGTTCAAGAACGCTACAGTTGAGACACTTAGTACTTTTATTACATATAGTATTTTTTAATCACAATGCCAGTTTGGGAAGTATATCTTCTTATCTTTTATCCTTACCTTATATCTTTATTTAGACTATGTTTTATTTCCACTTTGTAATTTCTTTATTTCATTCTGATATCAATATGTTATATTACTTTCTGATTAAGATTATGTAATGTATCTTTGCTATATGGGCAAAACCGCCGACATTGTTAACTTTCAAAAAATACGACTCGGCAGCATTTCTCTCGAACGCACTGACGTAATGGTTTATTTTTTCGCGTACAGACGATTCAGAAGATCAGTGGTTATCATAGGTACAATAAATATTTTCGAAATTCTGACCCGACAAAGGTCAGAAAAACGTAATTTTTTCAATGTCGCTAACACGATTTTTAAATTTTGACAACGTGTTACTCCTACGTGTGACGCAGTATGTCAACTTCGACTGCACTAAATTGAAGCGTGGTATACCTGTTTTGCTTTGGCTATTCACATTTGTCTTCAACAATAAGTGATTTTTATAAGTGTTTTCTGCATGTACAACATACACGACTTAATCTGTTAATCGCTTTTAAAATATCTATCAACGCTACACTAGCATATGCGTATTTAAATGAAATATTATTAAATTTTACCAAGTATATTGAAAAACGGTCAATGTAATATGAGCAAATTTCTAACCCAGAATTTGATTTTAAGAAAACAAAACACGTTACGCTATTTTGACCTATTTATAGAATAGAAAGACAAATGACGTTTGTTATAAATATAACTGGCAAGCGGTCTTCTCCCTACCAAAACAAAATAGACCGCGATCCGTAGAGAATTCGCTTAGTTATGTGAGAATAAAGTCGTGTGCACAGAATCTGTTGCACCAAAATCGTTCGCAAAAAAAAATGTTGCTACGTATTTGAAAACATCACTTAAATAATGAGAAAAGAGCCGTCAAACGGCACATAGCAATGGTATCAATCTATGCCGATTCACAGACATTCAGAAAGGCCCCTTCGCTAAAATAACCACAATTTGTGTTGGCATATACTTGGTATTTCACAATGTTTGATAAGTTTGTTTGTTTGCTTTATTTAACGACGCCACAAGAGCACATTGATTTTTTATCTTATCATCGGCTATTGGACGTCAAATATATGGTCATTCTGACACTGGGTTTTTTTAGAGGAAACCCGCTGTCGCCACATAGGCTACTCTTTTCGACAGGCAGCAAGGGATCTTTTATTTGCACTTCCCACAGGCAGGATAGCACAAACCATGGCCTTTGTTGAACCAGTTATGGATCACTGGTCGGTGCAAGTGGTTTACACCTACCCATTGAGCCTTGCGGAGCACTCACTCAGGGTTTGGAGTCGACCCAGTACCTACCAGCCTGTAGACCGATGACCTAACCACGACGCCACCGAGGCCGGTACTATGTTTGATAAAGGACCTTCAATGTACACACAACTAAATGATCATAATTTGAAATAATTTCTGAGAAGTACGTTTTTTCAACATTTCTGTCGTTAAATATTAACAATGTCGGTATTTTTGCAACATGTAAGGTAATGAAGTCGCCATCCCTGACAATACCATAACATATTTCTGGGGCAATAAACGTTTTTTTTAAAGTGTAAATACTGATAAAGATTTAACATTAGTCTGGACATTAAAGATACGGCCGCACATAGTTCACCCACTAAAACGGTGGCATGGGTCATTATGTAACCTGGTTGTGTTAAATTCGATCCCTGATTACAGACGTGACACTGGCGTACACGGTGAACGGGTTCAAGGCGTTTAACTCGGCAGACGAACACTTCCAGTTCAAGATCCTCGTGAAGTGCCTCACGAATATCGGCGCGATGACTGACGTGCAAGAACTGTTCCACATCTTCAGATACAGGCTGCCAGAGATGGATTTCGAGGTACCACGGACAGACAGACGGGTGGATGAATAAATAGATGGTTGGATCGAGGGAGGGAGGGATGCATGAATGGATTGATGGATGGATCGATGGATGGACCAATGGATGGATGGATGGACGAAGAGATATATATATATATATATATATATAGATGGATGGATTGAGGGATGGATTGAGGGATGAACCCATACCGATGAATGAAAGGATGTATGAATTGGTAAAGTGATGGATGGATTAATGGATAGATGAATTGGTGAATTTATGGGTGGGTTGATGAGTGGATGAAAATCATGAATGAATATAGGGATGGATGGAGTATTGGAAGGATGGATGTATAGGTGTGTAGATAGATGGATGGGTGAATTGATGGATGGGTGGATGAATTACAGCATGAATGGATGAATATTCCAAGACTAACTGATGGACAGATTGATGGAAAGATGCACGGGACATTGGTTTGGGTGTGTCGGTTAATAGCAGTGCGACATTACACGTATGATTCAGTGGGCGATGTATTTCAGGGGTAGATTGTCTTATCTAGAAATGAAAGATCCCTTGCTGTTTTCTAGTTGTAGCTGACAGGGTTCTCTCTCTCTCTCTCTCTCTCTCTCTCTCTCTCTCTCTCTCTCTCTCTCTCTCTCTCTCTCTCTCTCTCCACACACACACGCTGTCGCCCTGTGTCTTCTCTTTGTATCTCTCTCTCGTTCTCTCTCTCTCTCTCTCTCTCTCTCTCTCTCTCTCTCTCTCTCTCTCTCTCTCTCTCTCTCTAAACAAACACACACACACACTGTCGCCCTGTCTTCTCTTTCTATCTCTATATCTCTCTCTCTCTCTCTCTCTCTCTCTCTCTCTCTCTCTCTCTCTCTCTCTCTCTCTCTCTCTCTCTCTCTTACTCTCATACCATATTAAATGACCATTATGCGGTGTCATTAATCAAGCATTCCTTTTGTTTTTCCTAGTAGCCGAAAGTTATAATGTTTTGGCTTGTTGAATAAACATATCTTTTCCTGTGCACCACGAGTGGTATATCAAAGCCGTGGTATGTGATATCCTGTCTGTGGTATGGTGCACATAAAAGAGCTCTTGCTACTATCGAAAAAAATGCAGAACATTTCCTCGCTAAGACTACAGCCGATGAATAATAAATCAATGTACTCTAGTGTTGTCGTTAGAGAAAACAAACTTTTTAACTTTATCTTTTGCCCGTGTCTCATACTAATAGTATGTGTTATGTTTCCTGCAGGGTCCTAAGAAGTGCAGGAAGAACGAAGTGATTACGGTCAAGGTCACCTTGGTGAACCCTCTACACGTTCCTCTGACGCAGTGCGTCCTTGACCTTGAAGGAAGTCTTAGTCCCGTGGAACCCACGACAGACAAGATGAGTCTGCCGTGCGTATTTTTATCTCAAATTTAATCACGTGACCATACACGTCGGATGGGGCCAGTATTATATTAATCTACCTTTAATCAGCGGAGGTGGGGGGGGGCAATGCATAATCGTCAGTTGTGGGTGCAAAGGAAGGAGTAGGGGCAGTGACTTCAATTGACTCGCACCAGACTTCCCACACCGATGCTCTGATAGAGAAGGGGGAAGACATTTCCTGAAACTATTTTCCTAAAACAAATTGTTGTTGTTGTTGTTTTTGTGGGTTCGTTAGTAAATTGTGGGGATTTTTATTTGTGCTTCCAGGACTATAACCAGTGGGGGTAGTGGCAAGAAGGGTCGATGTCTCCCCCCCCCCACCCCCCCCCCCCCCCCCCCCCCACACACACCCGTAAAATTTCCAAAATATAATATGCATCTTAGTTTAAAAGTACCATAGATCTTCAGCTTCATTCATTCATTTCAACTTATTTTCGTGCTTATATCCAATTAAGGTTCAAGCACGCTGTCCTGGGCACACACCTCAGCTATCTGGGTTGTCTGTTCAGGACAGTGGGTTAGTTGTTAGTTCGTTAGTGAGAGAGAAGAGGGTGTAGTGGCCTTACACCTACCCATTGAGCCCTTAAGAACTCGCTCTGGGTTGAAGCCGGTACCGGGCTGCGAACCCTGTACCTACCAGCCTGTAGTCTGATGGCTTAACCACTACGCCACCGAGGCCGGTTCTTCAGCTTGGGGAAGTAACTGTAATTATTCATCCACGGCCTCAGTAATTTTCAGGACGTGACGTAACCCAGTGCTAAAAAGCGTCCGCCTGATACGCGACCAGTCTAGGAACGACCACGTCGGTGGGCCCATTGGGCTATTTCTTTCCAGCCAGTGCACCACGACTAGACAGTGGTATGTGTTATCCTGTCTGTGGCATGGTGCATATAAAAGATCGCTTGCTATTAATGGAAAAAAGTAGTGAGTTTCCTCGCTATGTCAGACTTACATGTCAGAATTACCAAATTGTCAGACTAGATGTTAAATAACATATTGCTTACATCATTTGTTTCAGTACAGTATATACAAAAACAATAAAACAATTATATATTTATTTATGAATTAGAGTTTAGAAACACATTTTGAATGTGACAAAATGTAGCTAGGTCAAAAATGGCATTATATATTTTAGCATGCTACTATAAAAACGTTGCTAGGTTGATGGTACTAAATGTGCTAATAAAAAGTGGAATAATTTATAAATAGTCTTGCTGAAATGCAGGGTAAACGAAATATCCGGTTACTACCTTAGGATATCGGCTTTATTGTGCTCAGGTCGAATAGCGAGTGTCATCCTAACGTTCGCAGGATAAAGCCGATATGTTAAGGCAGTATTCAGCGAGCTTCGCTTGACGCAGATCTAGCTTTGTGAAACCGGTCTTTGGGTGGCAGTCTTCCTACATATGGCGTAAAGATGTTGTGTCCTGGGGGATGGCAGTCCTGTAGTTGAAGCTCCGCCCAGCGATTCGTGGAAACAATCACAACCTTGTTACTGTTCTTTGGACTCCCTGCTGTGTGGCTAGGATCGATCCCCGTTGGTGGCCCATTGGGCTATTTCTCGTTCCAGCCACGACTGGTATATCAAAGGCCGTGATATGTGCTATCCTGTCTATAGGATGGTGCATATAAAAGATCCCTTGATACTAATAGAAAAATGTAGTGGGTTTCCTAACTAAGACGAATTACCAAATGTTTGACATCCAATAGCCGGTGATTAATAAATCAATGTACTCTAGTGATGTCGTTAAACAAAACAAACTATTCTGTGTGGAGATATGATATTGATCGCGTTAATGGTGTTGTCGTCCAGACTAGAAGTCAGTCTGTGAGTCATAGTGTAAAATGAATGTGTGTTTGTGCCATGGAATACAACGTTCTTGTCTTCTTGTCTCCAGGGATATCCCAGCGAAGACGACGTGGACTCGCAACTTGACGCTGATCGCTCGTAAAACTCAGAGGAACAAGCTTATCCGGGAACTGACAGCCACCCTGGACACCAAGGAGCTGACGGACATTGATGGAACATACGTCGTCCAGATTGTAGAATAAGTGCATTCGGTGCTACCTAGAATGCCTGTACAAAAACGTTTTTTAAAAACCCACATCGATGGAACATTTATTTATCAGTTAAATTGTAGAGTATTGTATCAACACTTTTTTCTGATAACTTTTATATCCTAGAGGTCACCAACAAATAAATAGAAGACCATATATTAAAGAGGTCACCAACAATAAATAGAAGACCATTTATTAAGGAGGTCACCAACAATAAATAGAAGACCATTTATTACGGTCACCAACAAATATATCCACAACATTATCAGTTATTTAACTTCGATATCAAGGAGTTAAAAACGTTTTATGAAACATTCATTTGTGGAATAATGTATTAACAGAATTCTATGTTAAAACAGATAATTATCTTATAGGAGCCCACCAACATTGAAAAACAAACAAAAACTACTCAACACCTTTGTATTGTATATATGATATGATTTTATAGTTATTTATTTATTTACGTATGTATGTTGACCAGTTGCAAAATATCATGTAATTTTATGTATATATAAATTTGCTGATATATATATATATATATATATATATATATATCATGTACCACATACCGATGGCGTCAGAATTAATTATTAGATGCTGTGTTTTTCAGTTCAGGAATACATTTGGGTTCATATATTACCAATACCCAATGATTCTTTTTACGTATTTATTTATTTATTTATTTATTCAATCATTCATTCATTTAGAGAGGGAGAGACAGAGTGAGAGAGAAAGGAGGAGAGAGCGATTGTTTGAATGTTGTATTTATTATAAATGTTTAATAGTGTGTTTTGTCACTTCAGTATCTCATCACCATAATGAACCGGAAAGAGAATGCTAATGAGTTCTGACGTCATAAAGATCATTGGGTAGCGACTCCGCAGTTTATTAAAGCGTGTTTTGTATTTTTTTAGATTTGTTCCCTTTACGAACGATTCAATTAAATGTCGTATATTTTGTAAATCAGAGTTTATTGTATGTGCACCACCGTAATTAATCAGTTTCTATAATACATAGATGAACATGGGTCATAATTGGATATAATTTCTGCCTGATTTTCGGTCCGGCAAGCAACAAATTCTGCCGGCCCGAGTCGAAACCTGTGGGACCAAACATGATTGACCAACGTTTGTTTTGTTTAATGACACCTCTAGAGCACATTGGTTTCTTACTCATCGGCTATTGGATATCAAACATTTGGTCATTTTGACGTATACTCTTAGAAAGGAAACCTGCTACATTTTTTCCATTGGTAGCAAGGGATCTTTTATATGCGTCATGCCTCAGACAGGATAGCAGGCAATAATTCTGAATACTAACATTGGTAGTAAATCACGGAACCTCTCTAGAAACTCGAGCTTTGCGCACTCGATCTCAGTCAGCCTTCCCCTGACACACACACCTAATATCTACTTGCTTCCGCCATGCTTGTGATAACACATACCACGGCCTTTGATATACCAGTCGTGGTGCACTGGCTGGAACGAGAAATATAGACACCTCTCTCTCTCTCTCTCTCTCTCTCTCTCTCTCTCTCTCTCTCTCTCTCTCTGTACCTGTCTCTCCCTCCGTCCCTCTCGCTCTCTGACTCCCCTTCCCCCCCTCTCTCTCTCTCTCTCTCTCTCTCTCTCTCTCTCTCTCTCTCTCTGTACCTGTCTCTCCCTCCGTCCCTTTCGCTCTCTGACTCCCCTCCCCCCCCCTCTCTCTCTCTCTCTCTCTCTCTCTCTCTCTCTCTCTCTCTCTCTCTCTCTCTGAACGGCATTGCTGCGCGTGGATCTTCACGACGAAGAAGGATTCTTCCTGCAGATCGAAATACTTCTCAATTGCGGAAATGACATGACTATCGGTTGCGCAATGACTGCCAGCTAACGTCTTGTTCAGGTTAGGAAACCGATGGAAGTCAGACGGTGTCTGGAGAACACTGTTGGTAGATTGATATGTTGAAAGCGACAGTCATGCGACTACCGCCCCCCCCCCCCCCCCCTAAATTTTGCGACAGTTATAATTTTATGCTATAGTTACATCATCCTTTTCCGAGAGATTTATCTAGTTAGACCACGTTTTTTGCGGCCTTTGAGTGACGGGTGTAACTATCGAGGGCGTAGACCGAGATCTATTACACCCGTCACTCAACGGCCGCAATAACCGTGGTCTATCTAGACAAATCTCTCGGAAAAGGATGATGTAACTAGCTTATACCACGCCCCCATTACAGATTTATATTATAGCTTTATTAGTAATATTAGTGAAAGTGTTACTTTTTAAAACAATGTTCTAATTTACTTCATGCTGATCTATATGTGACCTGTAGGCGTAACTTTCTTCAGCCATTCAGCAATCGCTAAAATTTAGGTCAGACAAGCCCGTGGTCTAACTATGGGATGCACCACGGGTAAAATCAAAGGGACCAACACCAAAGCGTGGTACAATATATATTAATTTTAATTTTTTACGATCCCCTCCAAACCTTCCCCAAAGTTCCCTTGGCATTCCGCCTCATGTCCCCCCCCCCCCCCCCCCCCCCCCCCCCCCCAATAGATTTTCTGGATCTGCCACTGTTCATCATGGACAAAACATTTGTCAGGATGTTCTCAGTTCTCTCTGTTTTGTCTCTCTTTTTTCTGTTTCCTTTATTCTTTCTTTTCTCAATAATATTTATTTCTGTTCATATTTAAATTGCAAAAATACATTACTGTCGTAATATGTATGTATTTTGAAGAAAGGCCTAGTAAGTTGTGTAACTTGTGTCTAATTCATTTGTTCTTTAAAAAGCAATAAAATATGTTTCAATCAAGTTCTCTCTTGCGGATTGTCTACTCTACTTCACTGGCTATGTTCCCCTGCGCGTGCTGTAACCTCACCGTGGTGCAGGGGTGTAACATTCTCTTTGAGAATGGCCAATACAGCACAAATTGAAGTTTAGAGTAAAATTCGGTGTCCGTAAAATTCTGTGATATTTGTATTTGTATTTGTATTTTTGCACAGTTCTTTACACTGTTTTTGTTTAAACCTTGAATTTTTATATTGATGCTGATCATCACTTTATTTATTTGCATTACCATAGTTTGACACCCAATAGCCGATGTATTTTTCGTGCTGGGGTGTCGTTAAACATTCATTCATTCATTCATTCACTGGCTATGTACGCAGACGCGACATTCCGGATAAAGGTTTATAGCGAAAACTGAACAGTGCCAAAGGTTGACAAAACGGCCTCAAACGAAAACGGAACCAAATTGGACAACACGGAACCAAAAGCTATGGTTATATGACTTGTACTGAACCCAAAAAAATATATATGGCTAAAACGTCATTACAAGTTGTGAACAATAATATCTTCAATCAAACAACAGCTATATTAATTATGTGTTAATATTCGCCAATGCGGTTATAGTCCGTCCCATTATTCTATAAAAAAAATATTTTGTAAATAATTTCAGTTTGGTTTGACGTAAGAAAAAATGTAAAAGTGTTTTGGAAATAACAACAACAAAAAATACTCTTTTCTTTGTGCAATTTAAAACTCAGTCGGCCCAGAAATAAATAACTTTTAGTTTTCATAGTATGAAAAAAAGGCGTCCCTGTGGGACGGACTACAGGTGCCATTATAGCCAAGTCTGTTCTGTTTTGGCCAACGAAAATGGTTTCGTTTTAATAGTGATTCCCCCGCGCGTGCTGTAACCTCACCGTGATGCAGGGGTGTAACATTCTCTTTGAGAATGGCCAGTACAGCACAAATTGAAATTTTGAGTAAAAGTCAGTATCTATCTGTGATATTTGTATTTTCGCACAGTTCTTTACACTGTTTTTATTTAAATCTTGAATGTTTATATTCCTGTTGATCATCACCTTATTTGTTTGCATTATCATAGTTTGACACCAAATAGCCGATGTATTTTTCGTGATGGGGTGTCGTTAAACATTCATTCATTCATTCATTCATTCCAATTTATTCTCATTGAAGGTTCCCCCCACCACCCCCCCCCCACCACCACCACCCCAACCCCCCCCCAAAAAAAAAAAACCTTCAAAGGTCTATATTCGTTTACGTTCAAAGTATGTTGCCGCTGTGTTTTGAAAATATGTTTATTTACTTGCTTGATGCCACTTGAATTTTGTAAATCTATATGAAAGAAATGTGTTAAGGTTAGTCTTTACCAAAATATTTCAAAAAGAATTTCAATCAAGGTTTGCTGTTTAATTTCGTTCGTTTGCCAGGTGATGTTGATCACTTTTTGTCATTATATATAATATTCTTAAACGTTACAATAATATATTGTTAAAATAGGCTGGCGGACTAGTAGAAATTCTGCCGGACTAGTCAATTTTAATTGGTTCTGGTCCGGCGGGCTCCTGAAATATTTTCCATTTCTACACCCCTGGAACATCATTCCCTGCACAAAACCGGCCACGGTGGCGTAGTGGTTAGGCCATCGGTCTACAGGCTGGTAGGTACTGGGTTCGGATCCCAGTCGAGGCATGGGATTTTTAATCCAGATACCGACTCCAAACCCCGAGTGAGTGCTCCGCAAGGCTCAATGGGTATGTGTAAACCACTTGCACCGACTAGTGATCCATGACTGGTTCAACAAAGGCCATGGTTTGTGCTATCCTGCCTGTAGGAAGCGCAAATAAAAGACCCCTTGCTGCTAATCGAAAAGAGTAGCCCATGTAGTGGCGACAGCGGGTTTCCTCTCAAAATCTGTGTGGTTCTTAACCATATGTCTGACGCCATATAACCGTAAATAAAATGTGTTGAGTGCGTCGTTAAATAAAATATTTCTTTCTTTCATTCCCTACACCAGAACAGAGTTTTGAATACAAGATAGTTGTGTTATGTTTTTCGTTACCAAGGGGCCCAGTGGTAAAGCGCGGTCGGTGTGGGATCGATCCTCGTCGGTGAACCCATTGCTTAGCTTAGTAACTGGTTTAACGTGTCCATATACCACTAGGGTTTCGAACACGCCTATCTGATAGGATCGGGGGTCTGACTCGGGACAGGGATGGTGAACCCATTGGGCTATTTCTCGTTCCAGCCAGTGCACCACGACTGGTATATCAAAGATCACAATAGCCGCTGATTAATAAATCAATGTGCTCTAGTTATGTCATTAAACAAACCAAACTTTAACCATCCGTGTATTCGAAACTGCGGGACTGTAGTGCGGGATTTGAAACCTATGTCGAACAACTTCCCTGCATCAGAACAGTTTCGAATACAGGGCATAAGACTAAAAAACCCGGCCTCGGTGGCGTCGTGGTTAGGCCATCGGTCTATAGGCTGGTAGGTACTGGGTTCGGACCCCAGTCGAGGCATGGTATTTTTAATCCAGATACCGACTCCAAACCCTGAGTGAGTGCTCCGCAAGGCTCAATGGCTAGGTGTAAACCACTTGCACCGACCAGTGATCCATAACTGGTTCAACAAAGGCCATGGTTTGTGCTATCCTGCCTGTGGGAAGCGCAAATAAAAGATCCCTTGCTGCCTGTCGTAAGAGAGTAGCCTATGTGGCGACAGCGGGTTTCCTCTAAAAAACTGTCAGAATGACCATATGCTTGACGTCCAATAGCCGATGATAAGATAAAAAATCAATGTGCTCTAGTGGCGTCGTTAAATAAGACAAACTTTTAATACTCACAATTGCGTGTCTTTACTTTGATAAACAATAACCGACAACAGTGTATTGATCTGCAGTGAGTATCAATGACTGCGACTTCAGCCAGTAAGGCAACACGTGACCGGTCATGCGTGAGGAGTGTATACATTAGACCAGGACATATCAAAAGCATTTCACATTAATATCTGGAGGCAGCGAAACAAGACTCACACAACCAATGGAAACCATTCTATTATTCCCCTCTTGGATACCGTGTTTACAGCGCGGTGTGCACATAATACTGTCTAGTTTGTCAGAATCAAAATAAATATCTCACAGATGTTCGCGAGTTAAACTGTAATAGTTCTTTCTCTGCAACCTTCTGATTGGACAGTTACAGTAATTACTGTGTGACGTCACTATTGTTTCACCAGTCAGTAAGTTATTTTACGTAATTACATAATAATGGTAAGGAAACCGATATGCAAATAAATCCCACGTATCCACCATGAACTGTTTAGTACTAATCGATAATATTCATGATCGTTGCTAACTTCCACCTGGCGACAATGGTGGGAAGGCAAAGTACAGAACTAAATTGTACTGCAAAGTTCTTCATTAATTTTAACATTTATCACCGATAGTGTATCATGCTGAATTACTAAAAGCTAAATGTAACCAATGGCGTAGCCACCATGACACTGATATTTATTTTACAGGTTTACCTCGGTGTTGTTTTCCTCTCTGGCTATGCCACTATTATCCACTTTCCCCTAGAAATTCTTCTCCCCTTTTCTATCATCTCTCTGATTATTTTATTTCCGCTGTCATGAGATTGCACATAGTATATAATAATCCTCTTTACGACATGTCAAAATTACCATTTGTTTAATATCCTATTGTCGATGATTGAAACTTTAACTTTTAACTTTTCCTGATTTCTATAATGTCTCGTACTCGCTGCGTATCGCAATCTGTAATATTGCTAAAATATTATCTCAAAGTTTTCGCCATTTCATCATTAAACAAACATAAGCAAAACAATAAATAAATAAATAATTCAGGCGGGTATAGAATGTAGGATTGTGGGTCAAAACCCCCTCTTGCTCCAAGCGTTTTTTTTTCAATATATTTCGTGGGAACATGATCAGACCCCCTTAAAAACTTCTTTTTGCCATTGTCTAAATCCATCCGTGAAATTCCCTGCGCAAACCCCCGTAAATAAATAAACAAATGGATAGTGGAGGAATGGATGGATGGATGGATGGATGGGTCAGTCAGTCAGTCAGTCAGTAACTAACTACATATATGCTCAGCCCAAATAGTTATTAGCATGCTATTTCTAGATAACGCCCTGTGTTACAGTCAAATATCCTTTTCAAAAAGCCATAGCACAGTCTACGGGATATTTATTTACGCTTCAGCACTAGTTTATAGAAATACAAACAATGTCTTCGTTCGAACAAATATGCATTGACAAGGTCATTTCTAATGGCGACCATGTCTGGACATGTAATAGTACTGTGGCGATCTTAACAAGTATTTAAAGCGGATTTAAATCAGTGGTAGACAGGCGAGGGAAAAGGTCAAGTTTGTTTATTTAACAACACCACTAGAGCGCATTGACTTATTAATTATCGGCAATTGGATGTCAAACATTTGGTATTTTTGACATAGTATATAGTCATAGAGAGGAAACCCGCTACCTTTTGTTTTCCATTTAAGTGACATGATATCTTTTATATGCATCATCCGACATACAGTATAAAACACACAACAACCTTTGATATAGGCAAGTCTTGGTGCACCGACGGCGATCGAGGGACGGGACGTAGCCCAGTGGTACAGCGCTCGCTCGCTGTGCGGTCGGTCTGGGATCGATCCCCGTCGGTGGGCCCATTGGGCTATTTCTCGTTCCAGCCAGTGCACCACGACTGTTATATCAAAAGCCGTGGTATGTACTACCCTGTCTGTGGGATGGTGCATATAAAAGACCCCTTGCGGCTAATCGAAAAGAGTAGCCCATGAAGTGGCGACAGCGGGTTTCCTCTCTCATTATCTGTGTGGTCCTTAACCATATGTTTCACGCCATATAACCGTAACTAAAATGTGCTGAGTGCGTCGTTAAATAAATCATTTCTTTCGTTTTTTCTTTCCGACGGCGATCGATCCCAGACCGACTGCACATCAGGCGAGCGCTTTACCACTGAGCTACCGTCGAAATTTAATTAAATCAGCAAGGGCGTGTGCAAGGGGAGGGACCAGGAGGTCTTGCCACCTCCATAAACAAATTAAAGTGCCCCTTTTTAACAATTTGATTTCAGGGAGTTGATCCATGTGTCCTTTGGCCCTTGATTTCTGGATCCTGGATCCGCCTTGATGACTAGATGTGAAAAACTCCATCACTTAAAGGGACAGACCCCAGTTTCAACCCGTGAAAATTAACACAAAGTTTAGTTAATCTACAAACCTGTAATACACTTGGATAAAGTTACAATTCAGTGAAACATGTGTCTGTGACTTTGAAATGGTAAAATACTGTCTAAAAATACACTAAAACTCGACTCCATAACTGTTACTTCTCAGACGCACGTGCGTTAAAAACACCAGGATGACCAAAAACACTTCGAATGTACGGAAATTGATAATCTAAACCATAAAATTTAAGTAAAGTATGATTTTAGTTATCAAAAATGGCTATAATAGTCAACATTATGCCTTAGTGTTTAAAAACTGGGGTATGTCCCTGTAAAGCAAGAATGCTTTAAGCAGAAATAGCACGAAATATTGTAAGAGGACCAATTACTTTTAATAAAGTATGTTATATTCTACAGGTGGACATCATGTACGCTAACAAACACAGGATCAAGAAAAGCGCTCCGCCTGTTTTTCGCCGCGAGGTCACCAACAGCGACTTTGCGGGAAGAAACAAGAAACTCAAAGATCGAAAGTACAAGGCGCCAGAAAGCAAATGGAAGCGGAAACGTTACGGGCCGCAGAAACGAAGTCTCGGCGATAACGAACAAGACAAAAAGTTCCATGGTTACGACTCTGATGATGAGGATAACGGTTTGTCTTCACACCTGTTTTCTTCTCTTTCGTTTTCTTCTTTTTATATTTTTCTTCTTCTTCATCTCCTTGTTCTTTATGTGTTTTTGTTTTTGTTTTTTTGGGGGAGAGGTCAAATATAGTGTGTGTGTGTGTGTGTGTGTGTGTGTGTGTGTGTGTGTGCGTGTGTGTGTGTGTGTGTGCGTGTGTTGTGGTGTGTGTGTGTGTGTGTGAGAGAGAGAGAGAGAGAGAGAGAGAGAGAGAGAGAGAGAGAGTGTGTGTGTGTGTCTGTCAGTTTATCTCTCTCACTCACACACACACACACACGCACACACACACACACTATATCTGACCCCCCCCCCCGTCTCTGTCTGTCTTTCTCTCTCTCCTCTCTCTCCTCTCTCTCTCTCTCTCTCTCTCTCTCTCTCTCTCTCTCTCTCTCTCTCTGTGTGTGTGCGTGTGTGTGTGATTATGTGTCTGTCAGTCTCTCTCTCTCTCTCTCTCTCTCTCTCTCTCTCTCTCTCTCTCTCTCTCTCTCTCTCTCTCTCTCTGTTAATTTTTTAAATTATTATTGCATTAGTTATATGACGGTGTAGTTGTATTTGTGTTTGTATTTGTTTTGTTTTTAGTTGTTGGAGTGTGTTTCGGGGGGTGGGGGTGAGGTCGCATTTTACTAATTTTAAGGATAGAATGATGAAAATACACGGTGAAAAGGTCTCAGGTTAGCACATTTTTCCCGAATATCTGTATCAGTTTTGCCCGAATTTAAGGTTTTGCTCTAGCACTAAGGGGAATTACACCCCCCCCCCCCCAACCCCCTGTCTTATGGTGGCGTGGTATTAGTAGAAGTTGTTAAATTCGGAGATTCAAGATTGAGGTTTTAATCAGTTAAATATTATGCATCTTTATTTCAGAAGTTGAGGTTATACCTCAAGAGACACTTGCTGAGAAACTGCACGTGAAGGACATCGACCTTCACATTGACGAAAACACGAGTAAACACCGGACGGACATGTTCGAGTGTACGGAGAAACGGACGTACAATGGCGAGGAGCTGGAAGCGAATCTTCTTATACGACGAGGTGAAGAGTTCGAAATAACCATCGAGTTCGACAGACCGTACAACAAAGAGGAGCATGACATGTGTCTGTGTTTCAAAACGGGTGAGCTCTCTCTCTCTCTCTCTCTCTCTCTCTCTCTCTCTCTCTCTCTCTCTCTCTCTCTCTCTCTCTCTCTCTAAACACACATACACACACACACCCTGTCTCTCTGTCCTCACTTTCTATCTCTCTCTCTCTCTCTCTCTCTCTCTCTCTCTCTCTCTCTCTCTCTCTCTCTCTCTCTAAACACACATACACACACACACACCCTGTCTCTCTGTCCTCACTTTCTATCTCTCTCCCTATACTCTCTCTCTCTCTCTCTCTCTCTCTCTCTCTCTCTCTCTCTCTCTCTCTCTCTCTCTCTCTCTCTCTCTCTCTCTCTCTCTCTAAACACACATACACACACACCCTGTCACTCTGTCCTCAGTTTATATCTATCTCTCCCTATAAAACCCTCTCTCTCTCTCTCTCTCTCTCTCTCTCTCTCTCTCTCTCTCTCTCTCTCTCTCTCTCTCTCTCTCTCTCTCTCTTACTATTTTCTCTATCTATCTTTTTCTCTGCCTCTTGCTTCGTGGTAGGCCATCGGTCTACAGGCTGGTAGGTACTGGGTTCGGATCCCAGTCGAGGCATGGGATTTTTAATCCAGATACCGACTCCAAACCCTGAGTGAGTTCCCCGCAAGGCTCAATGGGTAGGTGTAAACCACTTGCACCGACCAGTGATCCATAACTGGTTCAACAATGGCCATGGTTTGTGCTATCCTGCCTGTGGGAATCGCAAATAAAAGATCCCTTGCTGCTAATCGGAAGAGTAGCCCATATAGTGGCGACAGCGGGTTTCCTCTCAAAATCTGTGTGGTCCTTAACAATATGTCTGACGCCATATAACCGTAAATAAAATGTGTTGAGTGCGTCGTTAATAAAACATTTCTTTCTTTCTTTCTGCCTCTTGCTATTAATGGAAGACATGCAGCGGGTTTTCTCCATAAGACTGTATGTCAAAATTACCAAATAGCTGATGATTCATAAATCACTAAAAAAAAAATCTAAAAAAAAAAAAATCTTGGATTCCCCGAATTATATGTCTTTTTTGTAGGAAATTCTCCAAACAGAAAAAGAAAGACTTTAGCTACATTCCCCTTGGACGAGACTGGAACAGTCAAATACAAACCCAACTTCTGGGGGGCCAGGATTGTGAGTCGTGATGGTAACAAGATGACCATCGCCGTGTTCGTGCCGTCTGACTGTCCCATTGGACACTGGAAGTTCATCGTCAAGACGATAGTGCAGGGAGAAAACAAGGGTGATGTCGAGATATGGGAATACATTTGGCCTGATGATCCAACCATTCTACTGAATCCATGGTGCAAAGGTATTCAAGTGTTCTGTATTGTGTGTCCATGTACAACATTACATGAGTAGGTTTGAAATGTATGGAATGAGTTGAGAATGTTGAAGATTTCGAGACCATAGAATCTTGTGACACATCCTATGAGGCTCTCTTCAAATTACAATAAACTCGCAGTGCTACAATTTCAATTTTATAACAATGCAGTTTATGTATTTATTTTTACATAAAGGATTGAACTTGATATATTTATTTTTACATGCAATTAGTATAAGGTAATTGGTAATCTGACGTGTGCCATGGTTTCTAAATAGTACGCGATCTGCTAATCAGAGCAATTAGTGTCAGGCACTAATAAAATAGGTTCCGAGCAACCAAAGACTCAATGTCGTTTAATACCGGCCTCGGTGGTGCAGTGGTTAAGCCATCAGACTACAGGCTGGTAGGTACAGGGTTCGCAGCCCGGTACCGGCTCCAAACCAGAGCGAATTCTCAAGGGCTCAATGGATAGGTGTAAGACCACTATACCCTCTTCTCTCTCACTAACCACTAACCAACTAACAACTAACCCACTGTCCTGGATAGACAGCCCAGATAGCTGAGGTGTGTGCCCGGGACAGCGTGCTTGAACCTTGATTGGATATAAGCACGAAAATAAGTTGAAATCAAATTGTTGTCACGGGTAGTGGAGGCGTTTTAACGAGGACACCAGGACAGATATATATTATTACATGGATACGTGTTTAGTATGTGTGCTATAAATAAGGATAATTTACCCATGAACGAGGGTGTGCGCTACAACAGCTTGCTCTGAATGTGCACGTAAAGCCCTATGACCTGACCTGACCTGACCTGACCATGAACGAGACTCGAAATGAGACCCAATGGAAGACTCAAGGAGGACAGCTCTGCTGTTCGTTCCCTTGAGTTTCTCAGTCGCAATGTCAACTCTATCGGGAGACCTGTGTGTCATTCACCCAGAAGCTGATCCTAACCCTTGAGGTTCTCAGTCGCAATGTCAACTCTGTCGGGAGACCCGTGTGTCATTCACCCAAGAGCTGATCCTAAACCTTGAGGTTCTCAGTCGCAATGTCAACTCTATCGGGAGACCCGTGTGTCATTCACCCAAGAGCTGATCCTAACCCTTGAGGTTCTCAGTCGCAATGTCAAGTCTATCGGAAGACCCGTGTGTCATTCACCCAAGAGCTGATCCTATCCCTTGAGGTTCTCAGTCGCAATGTCAAGTCTATCGGAAGACCCGTGTGTCATTCACCCAAGAGCTGAACCTAACCCTTGAGGTTCTCAGTCGCAATGTCAGCTCTATCGGAAGACCCGTGTGTCATTTACCCAAGAGCTGATCCTAACCCTTGAGGTTCTCAGTGCCAATGTCAACTCTATCGGGAGACCTGTGTGTCATTCACCCAAGAGCTGATCCTAAACCTTAAGGTTCTCAGTCGCAATGTCAACTCTATCGGGAGACCTGCGTGTCATTCACCCAAGAGCTGAAACCTATATTAGTATTTATATAGTACCACGTTGTAAACAATGCTTCATGTTGGAAAGGAAATAGAAACTACATCACCAACTTGTGACGTCTGTTATTCATTTGACATTCATTTAAACAACACAAGAAAAAAAAAACCTACACTGTGTTAATACTATAACAAAATTGACGACTGCAACTATTCAGGCAATTTTTTTTTATAGTACTAGTACTTGTTTTCTGACCCCCCCCCCCCCTCCCCCCATCCCTTCTGTCTTTTATGTTAATGATTTTAATTAATATATATAACATTTAATTTTCTTTTCCTTTACTCGCTAGAGGATGAGGTGTATATGTCGGACACGGAGCTGCTAAACGAATACGTCTTGAACGACGACGGCGTCTTATTTCAAGGAACATTCAAGCAAATCGGACCAAAACCGTGGTATTTTGGACAGGTATGTATTCAATCATATACGGAAGAAACAGAAAATTAAAATAGGCCTAAAGTGTTCTCAAGACAATGTTATTTTTAATAGTCACAAAAAAACCTAATATTTCATTTGTTGTTTAGTGTAGATTTCATGTTTTTTAAGTATTAGACATGCTTTAATGTTTTTTCTTCAAGGTTTCTTTTTTTTTTTTTTTTTTTTTTTTTTTTTTGTATCGATAAAAAACATTATCCTTATTATTATATTATTATTATTATTTTCATAAGTATTTTATGTTTTTATAAAACAAAAAAGGGTTTCTTTCATACAATCATATAGTATGCTGTTTGCCACGATAAAAAGATAAATATGTACAGACAATGAACATTGTTTTTTGTTTCAAAATAGTAAAAACAACGCAAAACAAGTGTTGTAATTCAAAACAAAATACTGATGGAAAAAACTAAGGGAACATATTTCGTTGTACACCACATTTACTGTACATGTAAGACTAGCATAGCATAGATATAAATGTTTTTTTGTGAATAATTTCAGTTTGGTTTGACATAAGAACAAAAGTAAACGTTTCTTGGAAATAGCAAAAAACATGCTGTTTTTGTGTGCAGTTTAAAAAAAACACACAATCGGCTCAGAAATAAATAACTTGTAATAAAGTCCACAGTACGAAACATGCGTTTCCTGTGGGAAGGACCGTAGTTGCTGTTACTATTGATGCCATCCGTTGTTTCTTTCTATCAGTGTGTAATCATACGGTGAGGTATAAACACTAATGTACACAATAATCAACAGTGAATTTTACCGTTCTCAGATACAGCACTAGGGGTAAAATATTCATATTAAAACATGTTTTGGTATATATTCGTTTGAACGTCACTATACTTTTATTCATACACCATTTCTTCTTCTGGTGTTTACCAATTTTATGCAGTCAAATCTTATAATAGTTTCAGTGTTGTATATTGTTCTGTTTCAGTTTGATAGCGGTATTCTAGACGCTGTTTACATCTGGTCAGAGTATTGCGTATTGTTCTGTTTCAGTTTGACAGCGGTATTCTAGACGCTGTTTACGCCTGGTCAGAGTGTTGTGTATTGCTCTGTTTCAGTTTGACAGCGGTATTCTAGACGCTGTTTACACCTGGTCAGAGTGTTGTGTATTGTTCTGTTTCAGTTTGATAGCGGTATTCTAGACGCTGTTTACACCTGGTCAGTGTGTTGTGTATTGTTCTGTTTCAGTTTGATAGCGGTAGTCTAGACGCTGTTTACACCTGGACAGAGTGTTCTGTATTGTTCTGTTTCAGTTTGATAGCGGTATTCTAGACGCTGCTTTGCATCTGGTCAGAGTGTTGTGTATTGTTCTGTTTCAGTTTGATAGCGGTATTCTAGACGCTGCTTTGCACCTGGTCAGAGTGTTGTGTGTTGTTCTGTTTCAGTTTGATAGCGGTATTCTAGACGCTGCTTTGCACCTGGTCAGAGTGTTGTGTATTGTTCTGTTTCAGTTTGATAGCGGTATTCTAGACGCTGTTTACACCTGGTCAGAGTGTTGTGTATTGTTCTGTTTCAGTTTGATAGCGGTATTCTAGACGCTGTTTACACCTGGTCAGAGTGTTGTGTGTTGTTCTGTTTCAGTTTGATAGCGGTATTCTAGACGCTGCTTTGCACCTGGTCAGAGTGTTGTGTGTTGTTCTGTTTCAGTTTGATAGCGGTATTCTAGACGCTGCTTTGCACCTGGTCAGAGTGTTGTGTATTGTTCTGTTTCAGTTTGATAGCGGTATTCTAGACGCTGCTTTGCACCTGGTCAGAGTGTTGTGTATTGTTCTGTTTCAGTTTGATAGCGGTATTCTAGACGCTGCTTTGCACCTGGTCAGAGTGTTGTGTGTTGTTCTGTTTCAGTTTGATAGCGGTATTCTAGACGCTGCTTTGCACCTGGTCAGAGTGTTGTGTATTGTTCTGTTTCAGTTTGATAGCGGTATTCTAGACGCTGTTTACACCTGCTCAGAGTGTTGTGTGTTGTTCTGTTTCAGTTTGATAGCGGTATTCTAGATGCTGTTGACACCTGCTCAGTGTTGTGTATTGTTCTGTTTCAGTTTGATAGCGGTATTCTATACGCTGTTTACACCTGGTCAGAGTGTTGTGTATTGTTCTGTTTCAGTTTGATAACGGTATTCTAGACTCTGCTTTGCACCTGGTCAGAAAAGGTTTTGGATATAAAGTGTCTTCGTCGATGGGCAGTGCAGTGCAGATTTCACGAGCTTTAAGCAAGATGGTATGTGGAATTCATTTACTTTGTATTATGTGTGTATGTGAGTATGCATGCGTTGGTGCCTTTTTTTGTGTAAATGTACGTGCATGTTTGCACCAAATGGTTCTGAACTCGGCATTGTGATGTACTTGTGTTTGCGTGTGTTCGATATCAGTAAACAGTATCCTAGGTTTATCACCCAATAGTCCAGGCGGGTGTGCAGGGCTAGGGTTTCTGGGGTAGAAATCCATCCCTGCTTTAGCACATTTTCTTTTTTCTCAATATAATTTTCCAGGAGAGCATGTCTTAACCCGGGTATAAACGTCGGTCGCCATAGTGGACATCCCTATCTGCTAAACGTCCTGCGCATGCGCCTGTAGCCGAACATTCATTCATTCCTAGGGGTTGGGAGTGACGTTAATGTTAATACTGTACTTATGTCTGCATCTTTGAATAAATAAATAGCTTAGGGGAACGCGGTGGGATATTTAATTTCGACTTTAATACTATGCGTGGTTAAACTAATTTACTGGATGGAAAATCATAGTGTGCGTTTATTAATCGTGTAGGTGTTCTTGTGTTTAGCAATAGGAAATACTTTAAAGCATGAGTGGGTGAGAGAAGAGCTTTAAAACATTAATTGTATGTATGTTAGTAAAGTACTCTTATAACGAACAAGAAGGGACCCTGATAATAAGTTCGTAATAGCAGTAGTTCGTCGAACACATTTGCACAAGTTGGTTATTAATGTATAGGGAGATAAAACGGGACTTCACGTTCAGTTCGTTCTAAGCAATAGTTCGTTCTATGCATGTTCGTTAAAAGTGTACTCTACTGTAGGTGAGATTGCACCTTTAAAACGACAGATCTGTTTTGATGTGTTGCATTAACGCTGCTCTAGGACGGGCAGGTGAGATCTGATTTTAACAACCTCTGTGCAATACGTCTTCTCTCAGGTGAACAACTGCGACGATAACGGCGTCCTGGCGGGCAACTGGAGCGGCAAGTACGCCGGGGGCAAATCGCCCACCTCCTGGTGCGGCAGTGTGAAGATTCTCCGACAGTACATGACGTCACATAAACCTGTCAAGTTCGGACAGTGTTGGGTCTTCTCCGGGATTCTCACCACAGGTGTGTCACTACTGAAATTATTTTACGCAAAAATTGATATTCAGATGCAATAAAATATCACGATGTTCAGAAAGAAAGAAAGAAAGAAAGAAATGTCTTATTTAACGACGCACTCAACACATTTTATTTACGGTTATATGGCATCAGACATATGGTTACGGACAACACAGATTTTGAGAGGAAACCCGCTGTCGCCACTTCATGGGCTACTCTTTCCGATTAGCAGCAAGGGATCTTTTATTTGCGCTTCCCACGGGCAGGATAGCAAAAACCATGGTCTTTGTTGAACCCGTTATGGATCACTGGTCGGTGCAAGTGGTTTACACCTACCCATTGAGCCTTGCGGGGCACTCACTCAGGGTTTGGAGTCGGTATCTGGATTAAAAATCCCATGCCTCGACTGGGATCCGAACCCAGTACCTACCAGCCTGTAGACTGATGACCTAACCACGACGTCACCGAGGCCGGTCACGATGTTCAGAAATGCATTGGTTGTAGACATATTCATATTCTACGCAAAGAAACGTAAACGTATGTAGGTGAATATTAAACGTGCTTCCGTTATAATTTTTAGTTGTCACGAGCATTAGTGAGTGACACTGAAAATGATTTCACGAACCAATTGCAAATGTTTTCATTCGGACAATCGAAAATGATTTCACTTGGACAATTGAAAATGATTTCACTCAGGACATAAATGTGATACGAATGGTAGCGAATGTAACATACTATTTATTACCTATAATCGATATTCATTTATATCACTCAACTCGTTTAGTTGACGTTCCTATAACAAGTGTAGGATTGTAGTGACGGAACGTATCACTTTGATATGTATCAAAATATTTTACACCATAATATTGGTAATAAAGACTATTCTGTCTGGTGCGTCTGCGGCTTGCATTTTGAGCGTGTACACCATACATGTAAATATATATATATATATATATATATATATATATATATATATATATATATATATATATATATATATACACACACACACACACACACACACACACACACACACACACACACACACACACACACACAGTTACCTTGCAGACGCACATATCCAGTCTAGACAATTTCATTGAAACTAATGTATTTTGATTTTGTTTAACCGACCGGCCTCGGTGGCGTCGTGGTTAGGCAATCGGTCTACAGGCTGGTAGGTACTGGGTTCGGATCCCAGTGGAGGCATGGGATTTTTAATCCAGATACCGACTCCAAACCCTGAGTGAAAGCCCAATGGGTAGGTGTAAACCACTTGCACCGACCAGTGATCCATAACTGGTTCAACAAAGGCCATGGTTTGTGCTATCCGGCCTGTGGGAAGCTGCCTGTCGTAAAAGAGTAGCCTATGTGGCAACAGCGGGTTTCCTCTAAAAAACCCAGTGTCATAATGACTATATGTTTGATGTCCAATAGCCGATGATAAGATAAAACAAATCAACGTGCTCTAGTGGCGTCGTTAAATAAAACAAACTTACTCTTTTTTTTTGTTTAACCGACACGCACCGCATCCTCTCTATATGAGTCTAAAGTAAATTGTAATTTTAATAATGCTGAAATATTTTATCTGCCAAAAATCATTTAAAATAGCTATTAAAGGGACATTCCTGAGTTTGCTGTATTGTAAGATGTTTCCGACTAATAAAATATTTCTACGATTAAACTTAAATATTAAATGTATTTTCTTGTTGATAATATGAGTGGCTGTATATTCAATGTGTTTCTGGTCGTCTTAATATTTGTAAGAAGCCCAAACTGGATTTAGGACGATCAGAAACATGTCTAATATATACAGCCACTGATATTTTATGCAGAAAAAAAAAAATTTAATACGTAATTACAACCGCTAAAAAGTATCTGTTAGTCGATAACATCTTAAAAATAGCAGCAAACTCAGGAACGTCCCTTTAAGTAAAGCTAATCGCTTTAAAATTTCAAAATTTCTGAAATTTATAAAATATAGCAATTCCATTTCTCTATATTTAAATTATTTAGCTATTCATAACTTTTATTACATGTCTATCTCGAGTGTGACTGTCCTCTAGGCGTGGTCTACGTGGTATACGCAGACCACAGCTAGACGACACTCGAGCTAATGTATGTCCGACCCATTAGATTACTTTTAAAAGAATAGCGAAATAGTTAACTATTTTACATGCGAGGCCTCGAATAAACAGTATGACAAACATCCTTTGGACTTGTTTTTGTTGCAGTATGCCGAGCTGTTGGGCTGCCGTGCCGCAGTATCACAAATTTCGCGTCGGCACACGACTCGGACACAACTCTGACCATTGACAAGTTCTTTGACGAAACTTCCGACGGCGATCTCGTGTTGGACGAGCGAATGACGGACGACAGTGTGTGGTGGGTTACTGTTATCAATATATCTCTGTTCTTATTTGTGTGGTGGGTTACTGGTATGTCGCCGGTCATTTTTGTTTTCTTTCTTATTTGTGTGGTGGGTTACTGGTGTGTCGCCGGTCAATCTCTCTCTGTTCCTATTTGTGTGGTGGGTTATTGATTGTGGTGGGTCATTCTCTCTTTGGTCTTATTTCCACAGTTACTTTGTGTTGTACACGCTGTGTATGCTGGACCCCAAAATATGTGACCAAATTCAAATTTCAAATAGCCAAACATAAGATAACAAAAATGTACATGGGTGTCATTAAAACATAATTTTTTCCTTTTTCTATTTTTTTTTTTTTTTATCGCTTAATTTTGCTTGGTTGTTGTTGTTGTTATTTTCTTTGTGTTGTTGTTATTGCTGTTGTTATTTTCTGATGTTTTATTTTATTTTATTTATTATAATATTTTTAATACAAATTTATGCGATATGCTCCTTCTGTAAATTAATTAAGGATTTTCATTCTACTATTATATGTATGGAGATTAATTTAATTCATGGGGTGGAAGCAATGGGAAAATGTGGTTCTAAAAAGTCAGGACTTGACACTGTTAACCAAATACATTAATATTAAAATACATCAATATATTAATATTAAAATGCACCAATACATTAATATTAAACTACACCCTTATGTTAATTAAAATATATCAAAATATTAACATTAAAATACACCAATACATTAATATTAAACTACACCAATATATTAATTAATATTACAATATACCAACACATTAATATTAAAATATACCAAATGCATTAATGTTAAAATATACGAAATTGTGAACGAATTTCAACTTTTAAAAAACAATAGCATCGGATGTTTACAAAATACCTAATTACATTTATGCGGAAATCGAAAAGAAAATGTTTTACATACCAGATTAAGACATGCCTGTAGTACTTTAAATGCAGACCTATATCGTTGTAGTCATATAATTGTTGACATTACTTTGAAAGCACACATCATTATTTCTTTGAATGTCAATTTTATCATTTGTCAGTTTTGAACCAATATCCAGTTGATATTAAACGGTCGAGATACGTTTAATGATGATACCAATAAACAAATATTTGAGCATGTTCACAAATACATTAAACATATACAACGATTTGAGTAAGAAAAAAAAAATATATGCATGCATGCGGGCGATTCGGTGCCACAGGTTCGAGTCCCAGCAACGGCATGAGACAGAAAGGATTTAATTATCCCCTGCGCCAGTGCGTTAATATCTATGTATGTAACAGTCAACCTCGACATATACAATATATAGATATTGATACATCAATATATACATACACACATACATACGTACGTACATATATTATATGCAATAAAAGCAATGAAATATATTTTCAGTCAAACCCAGTATTCAACCTTTATTAAAGTTTGTTACGGGTGTGTGAATGGTGTGTTTGTAGGAATTTCCACCTGTGGAATGAAGTGTGGATGAAGAGAGAGGATCTTGGAGACGACTGTGATGGCTGGCAGGTGATCGACTCCACACCTCAGGAAAAGAGTGATGGTAGATTGTCTTTCTCTGGCTGCTAATCTCGGTCTGTCTGTCTATTTATTTATTTATTTATTTTTCTTATTATTATTATTTATTTTTAGTTTCTTATTTATTTATTATTTTTAAAAATTATTATTACTATTTTATTATTGCTCCAGATCAATGTGACAATGTCAAGGATGGGGTACCTTGAATCATTGACTTACAAAGTGTTTGTTACATACATATCCATATCCATATCCATACATTATACATAATGTATACATACATAAACATATTTTCACAGATATATACATATATTTTTAGTGATTTAAATGTATCAAATTATTTTGTTACTCGTGCCTGAGTAAATTTTGATCTGAGGAGAAAAGAAAGAAAGAAAGAAAGAAAGAAATAAGAATGAATAAATGAAAAAGTGAAATTTAGTGTTTTCTTTGGTTTTTATGTTTGTTTTTTGTGTGTGTTTTTTTTGTGTGTTTTTTTTGGTGGGGGGGGGGGGGGGGTTGATGGAGTAGAAATACTGATAAGACAAATGAGTACAGTTAGCAGACAGACATTTTACTGAATTTGTGTATCTTGTTTTCCTTTCTTTTTTTTTCAAATAAAAATGTCAAGCCACTTGCCCCAGCAGTCATTAAATTGTTCATACTCGCAATTTTTAAAATAACTGTATTTCTCTATTTCAAATTTCACCGGCCTCGGTTGCGTCGTGGTTAGGCCATCGGTCTACAGGCTGGTAGGTACTGGGTTCGGATCCCAGTCGAGGCATGGGATTTTTAATCCAGATACTGACTCCAAACCCTGAGTGAGTGCTCCGCAAGGCTCAATGGGTAGGTGAAAACCACTTGCACCGACCAGTGATCCATAACTGGTTCAACAAAGGCCATGGTTTGTGCTATCCTGCCTGTGGGAAGTGCAACTAAAAGATCCCGTGCTGCTAATCGGAAAGAGTAGCCCATGAAGTGGCGACAACGGGTTTCCTCTCAAAATCTGTGTGGTCCTTAACCATATGTCTGACGCCATATAACCGTAAATAAAATGTGTTGAGTGCGTCGTTAAATAAAGCATTTCTTTCTTTCTTTCTATTTCAAATTTCCTTTTCAAAATAACTTTTATAGCATTAAAACATAATTTTTAATTATTATTTATAAAGCATATCTTGGTGATCTGTTTGCATATTTCATTTCATTTCAAGTTAGTTTCGTGCTTATATCCAATTAAAGTTCAAGCACGGTTAGTTGTTTGTGGTTAATGAGAGAGAAGATGGTGTAGTGGTGTTACACCTACCAATTAAGTTCTTAAAACTAGCTCTGGGTGGGAGTAGGTACCGGGCAGCGAACCCTGTACCTACCAGCCTTATGTCCGATGGCTTAACGACGACTCCACCGAGGCATATTAAATATCTCTACATGTTTGTTTTTTGTTGTCTGTAGGTGTCTATTGTTGCGGCCCTGCACCAGTGGTGGCAATCAAACGTGGTGATGTACTGAAAGGGTTCGATACTCCGTTCGTGTTCAGTGAGGTGAACGCCGACCTCATTCACTGGAGGAAAACTCCACACGCGGAATATGAAGTTATTAAAAGGGCTCCAAACGCGTAAGTGAGCAGAATTGGTGTAGTGTGCGTGGTTCTTTTATGATTTTGGTTTTGTTGTTTATCTGTTTATATATATATATATATAATATTTAAAAAAAAAAATGTTGTTGTTGTTGTTGTTGTTTTGTTTTGTTTCGTTTTGTTTTGTTTTGTTTTGTTTTGTTTTTGTTGTAAGGTATGTATTTCGTTTCTTTTACGAGAGAATTCCAATTTTGGGGTAGTCTCAATTTTTAATTCGGCTTTTCAAAGAAATGATTAATAGGAACATTAAAATATTAAAATTGGTATTCTTAATCTTATATATGCTATTTGTTTCTGTTGTTGTTGTTTTGATTTGATTTGATTTGTTTTGTTTTGTTTTGTTTTGTTGTTGTAAGATATGTATTTCGTTTCTTTTACGAGAGAATTCCAGTTTAAACTCCAGTTATGGAATCTCCATTTTTATTTCGGCTGTTCAAAGAAACGATGGATAGGAACATTAAAACGTATTAAAATTGATATTCTTAATCTTATATATGCTATTAAATAAATAATATATTACATTTCTTATTTTTATTTATCATCTTATTGTTATTAGTTGTTACTATTATTATTGGTATTGTTGTTATTGTTTCATTGTTATCACCATCAATAGCATCATCACTATCATCGTCATCATCATCATCATCATCATCATCATCATCATTGTATTTACAAAGAAAACAAAGCTTATTCAGAAAATACATGCATAATGTTCCGTAGGGAATTATTAAAAATTTAATATCCACTAATTAATTAATTAATTAATTAATTAATGTGCTCTTGAGGTTTCGTTACAAAAAACAAAATTGAGCATAATGTCCCTACAAGCTAGAGATCAGAAAGAGTAGCCTACGAGAATGCAGCTGGTTACTTCTCTCAATCTCTAGAAGTGTCACAATTATTACCGTGTGTTAAAGGGACATACCCTAGTTTTTAAACACTGAGGCATATTGTTTACTATTAGAGCCGTTTTTGATAACTGAAACCATACTTTACTTATGGTTTAGATTATCAATTTCCGTACATTCGAAGTGTATTTAGTCATTCTGGTGCTTTTAATATTACAAAATGCATTTCTCATATTTTTAAAAACGCACGTGCGTCTGAGAAGTAACAGTTATGGAATCGAGTTTTAGTCTATATTTAGAGGGTATTTCACTATTTTAAAGTCACAGACTCATGTTTCACTCGATTGTAACTTTATACAAATGTGTTACAGATTTGTAGATTAACTAAATGTAGTGTTATTTTTCACGGGTTAAAACTAGGATCTGTCCCTTTAACCTCGCTGCACAACTTTGCGACAATGTGTAATTTTAGTTGTATGTGTCAGACGTTGTACGTGATTGTTTTCCTGTATACTGTGTTTCATGCCAGGATTGGGCGATGTATCAGCACCCACAAGCCGACTGGCAAACCGTACCGAGGTAAAACCATCTTCTTTGGGTTGTTCGGAGACGACGAGAGAGAAGACGTCACCATTCAGTACAAACACCCAGAAGGTAGATATCTTTATTATATAACATTTAGTTAACGTACGAGCACACACAGAAGGTAAATATATTTATTATATAACATCCAGTGAACGTACAAACACCCATGCGACATATGGAGTTAGATCCGCAAAATTACCAAACGCACCCACCCTCCCCATATAAAACCGGCTGGCTACGGGCCTGTTCAGTTTAAACACCCAGAAGGTAAATATCTTTATTACCTGTGAACATTTTCTAAAGATATTAGATAAATTAATAGTGCAATGAGTCTTCAGCAAGATGCTGGTGTTGTCGCCGCTCAAAGAGGTGATATTCCTACTCAAACCGTGCTATTTCCGCACTAAAACTTTTAAAAGGTGCTATTCACATTCTTAAAATCCAAACTAATGCATGTTGGCTAATATCATCAGTTTTGGAAGACTGCGTGCAGTGGGAAATCCCTGCCCTAGCACTGGCGTGGGAAGCGGGCGGTGGGGGGTGGGGGTGGGGGTGGGTGGGGGGGGGGGGAACAGTCCCCCACTTTGTAGCAGCAGCGATGGTTTTTATATATGTACACATGGATTTATATATTTATTTGTAAGGATAAATAATAGGAACATCAGCTGGTAACATATCTTTCTTTATATCAGCATCCTCAAATTATGTAAGATCAATTGAGTTGCTAAAAATGCCCTGAGAAGTTCGCTTTTACAAAATATGGACTAATTTAATATTGATTACGTCAGTGCTCACGCTATCCTAACTTTAAAGCCAAATTACTACCTGTTCCACTAATTATATGTTTCAACATTTTTAATATCTTATTCCTGACTAAATTCTCAACAGACATTGTTAATTTCATTACTTCTGCAATTCGTGATGGGTATAGCATCAGGGGTCTCGCTACATGTCGTAAGCAATGGCGGGCCCCCCATCTCTTAAGACTAATTTCGAATAAGTCCGCCATCCGTTTATTTAGGCCGCCATCCAAAATCATAAGTCATGCCATCGTCTTGAACTACCAGAGTAATCAGGTTCATCGTCGCTTACAAGACATTTTCGAAGTACTTGTACCCTGCAAATCTTACGTACCATCCCTTCCTATAAGTGGAACTAGCTCTACCGATTCCCTCCATCCCTTTCCTGAATACTGGAGAGACCACTGAGCATATATTTTGGCACAGATTGCCTGGATTACCAGTGTACATGTCGGGTACTCGGGTCCGGGTCGACTGTGACCCTCGAGTACTCGAGTCCAATATTTTGGACTCGTGGAGGCCCTAGTGCAAACACAAAAGCCACACGAAATTCAAATTTTATGCCCTGATGACGTAATTGATAAATGGTATAGTTTAAAATGTACTGATGGGATGTTAAACATGCCTTACTCTTCTTTGTTTTGTCTCTTGTCAACAGGATCCAGGAGGGAGAGATTTGCTGTCGCTAGTGCTGTCTCTACAGCTCCCAAACGACACTCCAGTGTTGACACAGACCCGTATGTCACAGAAATTGAGACGGTTTGTTTAACTCTATGCTACGTACGAAGTAGCAGTAACAATGATGATAATGGTGGTGATGATGATGATGCTGATGATGCTGATGATATTCATGGTGTCATAAATTCATTGTTGAATTAGGGTAGCACACCTAGTAAAAACCAATTTTTCATCAACAATTTTTCATATACTTTTATTTCTTTGACAACTGGTGTAACAAAGGCCGTGCTATGTACTATCCTATCTGTGGGATAGTGCATGTAATAGATCCCTTGCTGCTAATAAAAAAGAGTAGCCCATGGAGTGACGACAGCGGGTTTCCTCTCTCAATATATGTGTGGTCCTTAAACATATGTCTGACGTCATATAACCGTAAATAAAATGTGTTGAGTGCGTCGTTAAATAAAACATTTCCTAATAATCACCAGCGTAGGAAGATAGTTTGCTTTTATATTTGCTTTATAATAATGTAAAAGTGTGTAAATATGAAAGTGCCCCCCCCCCCCCCCCCCCCCACACACACGTTTTGGCACCTTCCTACGCCACTGATAATCATAGTTGACAACAAGTGTAGATGTCGGTAAACCTTTCGTTCCATGTTTGTTCTCTAATTCCTTTTAGAAGTTAAATTAGATGACATTAAGAGTCAGCACTAAATACTTATAAAAATTATTGTTTGTCAAAGTTGTATGATAGCAATTCAGTTCAATTCAAATAATTTATTTCATATATGGATCATATAAAATGGCATTCATTGGACGACATAATAAATGTACGAGATAGGGGTGGGGGCGAATGCCCCCTAGTGTTGGAGCAAAACCTCAAATTCGGGCAAAAAATATACAGATATTTGGGCACAATGTGCTAATTTGAGACGTTTTTTAATCTTTATACTCTCAATATTAGTTGTAATCCATATACAAATGCGCAGCGATTCGTTTGCATCCCTATATAGCTGTTTGGTAGTAATGCTAAATTAATTTCAATAAATGTTGTTATTCAGATTCGGGCATTTTCGTTTAATTCGGGCAAAAGCCAGTCTGCCCCCCTACAAAAATGGGAGACCGTACGCCTCTGGTAGCTAATTTATTTCAGTTGCGTGTAATACGTGTGTTGTACATATTTTCTTTTATCATGCCCTATACATGTGACAGCAAACAAATTTACAAAGATGTTTTATTTAACGATGCACTCAACACATTGTATTCCACGGACAGGGTAGTACATACCACGGCCTTTGATATATCAGTTATGGTTCACTGGCTGGAACGAGAAATAGCCCAATGGGCCCACCGACGGGGATCGATCCTACACCGACCGCGCATCGAGCGAGCGCTGTACCACTGGGCTACGTCCCGCCCCAACAAATGTACATGTTTGTTCTACTATTCAACTGTATATCTAAATAAAAACAAATGTGTGTGTGACCCTCTTCACATATCGTTCCTACGATCGATCCTGTATGGATGTAGAACGGTATTTACATAAACATGATTATAGTAGATGTTACTTATATCATTCATTTACATAACTTAATATGTCGTTGCTACCTAATTTTATATTTATATTTTAGGGAGTAGTTCTCGAAATCGACTTTGATGAGGATGTTTTTCCTGGCACAGATTTCAGCATAAAAGTTCTGGCAAAAAATTCCACGGATCAAACTCGCGTCTGCCGTGTGACCGTCAAGCTTACAGCGACGATGTACACCGGGGAACCGGTCGGGAACGAACCATTCCACCGAGAGAGATTTGACGTGTGTCCTATACGACCTGGCAAAGGTATGTTATCCGGATCAATCCTCGTCCGTGTGCTCATTGGACTATTTCTCGTCCCAGCCAGTGCACAAAGACTAGTATTTCAAAGACCGTAGTATGTGTTGTCCTGTCTTTAGAATGGTGCATATAAAATATCACTGGCTACTAATAAAAAATGCAGTGGGTTTCCTCTCTTAGACTGGACATTTTATTAATCATTGGCTATTGGATTTCAAACATTTGGTAATTCTGACATATAGTCTTAGACATATAGTCTTAGAGAAAATAGTTTACTATTAACAGCAATGAGTGTTCAAAATGTACCTTTCCACAGATAGGATAGCACATACCATTGCCTTTCATATACCAGTCGTGGGACACTAGTTGGGACGGGCAATAACTGAAGCAAAGAATGGCGCCATTAGGGGATTCGATCCTATTTGTGAAACACATCATGAGCAGAGTTTGTTCCGTTTTACCTAAACGATAAAAGAGGTCCAAGGTTTATATGAAAAAGATGAAAGCATATACACCTGATAAAATATTTATTGGCAATATCAAGACGGTGGATTCGAAAGAGTGGATCTCGCAGGTTCGTCAGTGAGACGGCTCCAACGTTTTGCTTGTATACTCTGAGCACTATGTCATATAAACATCTCAATTTTGACTGAAAACATATTTTAATATACAAAAGGATTGGCCACAAGTTGTCCAAATTACGAGGCACTCTCCTAAATACAAATAAATTTTTTTTTATAATAACGGCGACTGGAATTTTTTTTTAAATAAAGGTCTGTGAGAAATGATTGAATCCCACTATGTCATATAAATAAACTTGATGACAAAATTCTGTTAAAAAACAAAAACATTATCAATTCATTTAATGTCAGTTTGTCGCCTCACACAAACTAACTTTCTGCATGTTACTTTCAGAGAAAAAGTTTACCACAAAAGTCCCCGGTGAGGTTGCCCTGCGCGCCACTCGTGAAGGCTTTGCGATGAGAGTTGACGCGTTCGCCGACGTGTTGGTCGGGGAGAGACAAGAGAAAGTGACTGACGAGGCCATGTATAGATTCAGAATTCCAGAACTAGAGTTTGACGTATGTACTCCAGGGCTCCAACTTAAGAATTTGTCTGCCACGGCAATTTTGAAAAGAATTGCAATGGGTGAAACAGTCCTCCGACGGCAATTTTGAACCTGCCTATGGCAATTTTTTTTAAAGTGGCATTTGCAGCAAATAAACCTAACTGAAAGGCTATCTTGTTATATGTAGACATCTTTTAAATGTGCAAATGTTAAATATTGGCAGATAATGTACACCAGGTGTATACATTTCGCCATTGTTGAGGAGCTTTATCGACGGCACAAAAATGCCATCGGTGATGCTTTCTACCTACGGCAATTTATATCTCAACGACGGCAATTGCCGTCGGTGCCGCCGTTAGGTTCGAGCCCTGAACTCAAAACACAGGTCACTGCCATGCACAGATTCAGAATTCCAGAACTCGACTTTGACGTATGTACTTAAAAGAAAACCTAGGCACCCACGGCTAAAGATCTGCCACATACAGATTCAGAAATCCCGAACTGAGTTTGACAGGTGTGCAGAAATGGAAAATAGTTTACTAGCCCGCCGGACCAGAATTTCTACTAGTCCGCTAGTCTATTGGACAATATATTATTAACAATATTATAAGATACAGTGTCTTCACTTCAAATGAATGGTCGACGTACGTATTCAAAATACTGATCATCCATTAATAATTATAGATGTTTACGTGCTGAAATCAGAGGTTCTAGTTTTCGACTGGTGGTTTTGTCTTGCTCGTTTCAGTGTAAAGCATGTGTATGTATGTTATTCTTGTTTGATGGACCCAGCATGTGTATATATTTGTTTCAGCGCCCCAGTACACGCATGTTTGTCATGCTTGTTTCATGGCAACAGGCTGTGTATATTTGTTGTTTGTTTCAGGGCCCCAGCATGTTTATACGTTTGTTTTCCAGGTCCCAGCTTTTGTAAATCTGTTACGTCGGTGTCAAGCCCCAGCACGTGTATATTTGTTATGCTTGTTTCATCGCCACAGCATGTGTATATTGGTTATGTTTATTTCATGGACCCAGCATATGTATATTTGTTATACTTGTTTTAGATACCCAGCATGTGTACATTTGTTATACTTGTTTTAGGAACCCAGCATGTGTATATTGGTTATGTTTATTTCATGGACCCAGCATATGTATATTTGTTATACTTGTTTTAGATACCCAGCATGTGTACATTTGTTATACTTGTTTTAGGGACCCAGCATGTGTATATTGGTTATGTTTATTTCATGGACCCAGCATATGTATATTTGTTATACTTGTTTTAGGGACCCAGCATGTGTATATTTGTTATACTTGTTTTAGGGACCCAGCCGGTGTAAGAAGAACGAGGTGATAGAGGTGAAGGTCAGCCTGAAGAATCCACTCAACGTTTCGCTCACGAACTGCGTGCTCAGCATCGAGGGAAGTCTCGAGTGTGTGTCGCCCACCGACGACGAGATGCAGTTCCCGTACGTACCTTTAAGTCACTGCCTCGTGTACAGACGCGTGTGCAGGTGGAGGGGTCCGGGGTTCGAAACCCCAGCTGCTCAAGCAGATTTTCTTTTTTCTCTCAATGACTCGACCTCTGCTATCAGCTTCGGCTGCCAGTCTAGACACATACACACACACACACACCTGCCCTCATCCCATCCCCAGCGCTAAAATCCCTGCACACTGCACCTCTTCTGTTTTTTTATAGCTTTCTTAACAATCTGACAGCTCAAACCCCGGTTTCCTCAAATGAGACAAATGCTTGTGTTATGTGAATATATGAATATTATTATCAATGACACCACCTGACCCCATTATATCACCCTCTATGAAAATGTAATATGAATATATAAGCATAAGCGTACGATACGGGGGGGATCATCAAATTCGGACAAAATGAGCTAGCCTGAACCGTTTTCACCATGTATTTCCATCATTCTAACCACAATAATCGTTGTAATCCATGTAAAAATGCATAATGGTTCGTATATAACCGTATACAACTGTTTGGCAGTAATTCTAATATAAATAAATGTTACCAAGATTCTGGCATTTTCATTTAATTAGAGCAAAACAAAAAACCAGCCCGCCCCTCTACAAAAGTGGGAGCCCGTACGTCTATGCATTTAAGACTTGAATATAATTATAATAATCATGTTTTTTTCACCTGTAGAGACATAAAGGCAAAAGAAACTTGGGAGGCGACCTTGACCGTGAAAGCTAGAGGCACTCAAAGAAACAAGAAAGTGAGAGAACTTTCGGCCAGCTTTGACTGCAAGGAGATGCCCGACATCACTGGCAAATATTCCGTGGATGTGGATTAGAAACATGCTGTCACAAGCAGATGTTCGAGACACTGTCTTGCACAAATATTGGTGCATAATAACACTATTTTGAAATTCACAATATATGTTTGGTATTCCTACTGATCCATTTACCTTGCTACCTCCGTTTGTACTGGCATGTTAGGACTTCTTCATCTAGCAGGTGACATAAGCCTGACTTGACAGGTTTTTTTCAGATTTTTATTGCATAATATGACTTGACACTTCTACTCTGTACTAAATTTTCTGTGGTATAATATGACTTTAATAAGATTCATTTACTAAGATACAAAATATGACACTTGTTTAATTCAGAATAGGTTTTCCATTGCATAATGAAATAGGGACTTTAAATACTCATATCCTGCGACTTCCATATATGACTAGTTTACTTTGGAATAGATATTGTACCGCATAATATATTTATTATCATTTATTTCGATTGCATATATGGCTCGACTAGTTTACTATGGCCTCGATTTTTATTGCATAATATGACTCAACTAGTTTACTCTGCATTAGATTCTCTTTTGCATAGTATTACATCAATCATTGAAATATATATTTTAAACAAAAGATAATTTTATTTTCAGAATAAAACAGACTGCATAAAAATATTCCCTCCTGCCAAAATACTATTATTTTATACCCGTCCATGGATCGAATACTTCCATCGTTCAATGGACATCTTCAATATAACCCGTCCACTGCTCTGTATGGTCTGGTTTTTCTCCATATCCAACACTATGAAGGCACATTGCTTCAGGCTCATTTAGTTTTCCTTTGTATTGATATTTGCGACGAGACAAAATTATTATAACAATATTCACTGATAGAGAAAACACATGACATACTAAACTTGTGCTTTGCTTTAGTAAATAAGAGAAAAGTCGAATTAGAAGTCTAGAACTTTATGCTTATGAATAGTGCTTCAAATGATAATTTATATGCAGCTTCAAAATACATTTTATGTATTTATATTTTACCAGATACACATGTATATGTATTTACTTTTTTATTTATATATTATTTTTATTGTTTATATATTATTAAGTCAGTTTTTAGAATAATAAAATACTTATTTTACTATTTTATAATTGTTATTATTTGTACTACAATTATTAATTGACGGTGCTGTTTGAGTGTGTACATTGGTATATCGCTTGTCTATCAGCTCCCAAGGTTTGGGCTTTGATTCTTTACTTCGGCAGTTTCATCTCTACTACTACTATTTATGACATGCAGGAACCTTTTTTTCTTCTTTTTTTTTTTTTTGGGGGGGGGGGGGGGGGTAGTTTTTAGTGTTTGCCGTTGTTGTATATAGTTATTTTAATGTGTAGTTTGTTGGTGGTGGATGTATGATGTATGTTTGTGTGGCTCGGTGGTGGTTAGTGTCATCTGGCAGTGACACTTTCCTGCTCCCCGTTTTACTACCTCTTTTAACCTTAGTTTTTAATGTGTTTATATCATTTTAAAAAAAAGCAAATATTGTTGTAAATGTGTTTTATTATTAATTATTGTGTTTTGTATGTTTTTAAATATAATTTGAAGTTCGGTCTTTTAACTTAGGGGATTATTTTTTATTTTTATTTTTATTTTTAATATACTTTAATAATACATTGTGTATGGGGGTGGATGTTTTTAATTAAATAAATGTCCTCGGGTGTTTTTTATTCAGTCCACCCGTGGTTGGGGCGGAGTAGGTCCGGGGCGTCTCGTCTCCTTTTTGGGGTCGGGTTCTTCTCTTGGGGCGGGTTCTTCACCTTGGTCTTGGCCCGAAGTCATAAGTTTTGGATCAGTCCAGGGTATATAATCTTTTTCAATCTTAATCTTTTTAAGGGCATATTTATTGTTTAATTTTTCATTTTTCATTTACCTGTTTGGAAATGCCCAGTCAAAAACAAGCGTCACACTAAAGTAATTAAAATTAATTTTTATTTAAATACCATAGGTTATTTCAACGACGCATCAAAATCCCCCCTATGCCTTTTATAAATAATTCAAAATTGCCCCATTAAAAATTAATTATCTGTCCCACACTCGACCACTGGCCATGCCAGAGACTGGGTGGGAGAGATGTGCCTGAACCTTATTTGGATAGAGGCACGTTAATAGAGTTTACGCTACGCTACGCATTTAACACTTTCCTGCTCCCCGTTTTACTACCTCTTTTAACATTAGTTTTTAATGTGTTTATATCATTTTTTTTAAAAAGCAAATATTGTTGTAAATGTGTTTTATTATTAATTATTGTGTTATATGTTTTTAAATATAATTTGAAGCTCGGTCTTTTAACCTAGGGGATTATTATTTTTTTATTTTTTTATTTTTAATATACTTTAATAATACATTGTATATGGGGGTGGATGTTTTTAATTAAATAAATGTTCTCGGGTGTTTTTATTCAGTCTACCCGTGGTTGGGGCGGAGTAGGTCCGGGGCGTCTCGTCTCCTTTTTGGGGTCGGGTTCTTCTCTTGGGGTGGGTTCTTCACTTTTGTCTTGGCCCGAAGGCATACTTTTGGATCAGTCCAGGGTATATAATCTTTTTCACTCTTAATCTTTTTAAGGGCATATTTATTGTTTAATTTTTCATTTTTCATTTACCTGTTTGGAAATGCCCAGTCAAAAACAAGCGTCACACTAAAGTAATTAAAATTAATTTTTATTTAAATACCATAGGTTATTTCAACGACGCATCAAAATCCCCCCCTATGCCTTTTATAAATAATTCAAAATTGCCCCATTAAAAATTAATTATCTGTCCCACACTCGACCACTGGCCATGCCAGAGACTGGGTGTGGGAGAGACGTGCCTGAACCTTAATTGGATAGAGGCACGTTAATAGAGTTTACGCTACGCTACGCAGTTTCATCTGACTGGGGTGTTTGAGAACGACCCGCTGGGCATCTTCATAATGACATCGAAGACAAAATGAAATCCCTTAATAAACGTGTTGCTAACAATAGGATCACAAGGCCGTAGCTAGCGGGGAAATCCCCCCCCCCCACCCCCACCCACCCAAAATTTTTTTAATAATAATAAAAAAAAAAAAAAAAAAAAATAAGAGATAAAAATAGAAACTTAAAGAAAATCCTCTTATTAACCGTTTTAGGTATGCTCGTTCGTTCCAAGAATACTTTGGCCCCCCCACCCCATATATTTATATCATATGTTCAATGGCTTGTAAATATAAAATAGACAAATGATTAAAACATAAATATAAAACATGAAATAAAGCTTTACTTAGACAGAAATATTCAGTCTAAGTTAACTCTACTATGACAATACATCGACGCCTGAAGTAGTCATTAAATGAATGGTGAAAACAAACTTTTGGTTGAATGAATTCCAGTCAAACCAATACTTTTAACTTCCAACCCAGAGCGAGTTCTTAAGGCCACTACACCCTCCTCTCTCACTAACCAACTAACAACTAACCCACTGTCCTGGTCAGACAACCCAGATACCTGAGGTGTGTGTCCAGGACAGCGAACTGGAACCTTAATTGGATATAAGCATAAAAATAAATTGGAATGAATATGGGGGAAGTAACATGTATATCTCGCCTTTCTTACAACTGACAAATGAAGACAACACAGAGATTGTAAATTTTGTATTAAAGTAAATCTTGCAAGTAAAAACAAACAGTCAGTTGATATAAAACTCATGCCCACTCAGGTATACTATACACACAACAACCTGTACATAATTTAGGAAACCTGGCTATAATACAGTACCACCTGGATTCATGTGTAGTCTGAAGTATGTTTCTCTTAACATACATGTAACAGAATGTATTTAGTCATTTTACATTATGTTTGTAAAATGGGAAATAACTTCAGGCAATTAATATTGGCTAAAACGTATATAGTAGGAGATGTTAATTTTTTGATGGCATGTCATTCAATATAGTGTGTATTAGCCAGAGTACTCTGACTGTAGAGTGCTAGACGGACATTTGGACAGATATTCAGCCCTTGCAGCCAAGCTATGTAATTTTCTGGCAGTCGATGCCCACCACACGGTAGTCACAGAATCCCGCTCTAATACCACAACAATCCTATGTTTGACGTCAAATACCTTTACGTAGATAATTTTCGAGTTACTTCGGAACATTCCGTCGCAAGAATTACAAAGCTTGCTGACCTATATCGTATTAAGTGACATGATCGTCCACTGGGTGATTCCGCCTTAAACAAAGTTACAGGGACCGTTTCATACCAAGCGACGTTACAACATGGAAGAGTTGGCTAATGCCGTTTTGGATGAACTTGGATTTAATTACATCATTAAACCAAAACAATTACAGATTATTGATCCCATTTTGAATTTTAAAGATACATTTAGGGTATTATTGACAGGATACGGCAAAAGTATGTGCTACGTATTGCCTCCTCTTATGAAAGATAAAGTCAATAGTAATTAATTAAATTATTTAATTTAGTTGTATCGGTCCAAATGTCCATCTAGCCCTCTGCAGTTAGAGTACTCGGGCTGTGTGTTTATGTGCAAGTTGTTTAACAACCACAATTCGTTTTCTAATTTTAATATACATTTGAAAGTCTGACATTTTTAACAAATTGTTCATTCACTTCTAAATTTTATACGGATTTAAAAGATAACGGCTCACATAGACATAAACATGCTTGTGTTTTGGAGCCACCAGTTTATTACAGTAATGATGGGTGCGAAAAGACACAAAAAAATTCTACTGTATTAATTAGTTCTTAAATTCTTGGTAATGACTTCTACAAGATCTGATATTTCAAACTCGCTTAAAGAATTCCAAATTTAAAATTTTACTATCAAGTTAATTATATATTACTGCTCTTGCATACACATAATTATATAATTTGTCAAAATGATAGTCAACATATCTACCAAGTTATATGCTTGTATCACAACGTTTCTCATTCCAGCCAGTGCACCACGACTGGTATACCAAAAAGGCTGTGATATGTGCTATCTTGTCTGTGGGATGGTGCATAATTAAATTATAAAAGATCCTATGCTACTAATGGAAATATGCAGCAGGTTTCCTCTCTAAGATTATGTCAGAATGACCAAATGTTTAAAATCCAATAGCCGATGATTAATAAATCAATGTGCTCTAGTGGTGTTGCTAAATAAAACAAACTTTAATTTAACTTTGCATTACTATGTGTTCAATTATTGTTTTTCTGTGCCGTACAGACCCACTAATTCACGTTCATGAGATAAAGGGCATGACCTAGAAAAACCATATGGAGTTGACAGTTATTCATGTACAATGTTAGCTGTATATCTCCAAATATCCTATCAAATTCAGTCATCAGTTACCAATACAGGTTATTCTTTATATGATAAACTGTTAACCCACCCCCAGCCCCCAGGTCCCGCTGCCTACTAATACATGTCCATTTTGTACAACTGACACACAGTATCACGTGTTGTCCACTACAAGCACGGATCTTCGTGGGTATCCGTCCAGATCAACCACGATGTATCGATACTCGTATTTACCACTCTCATTCTGCAAACACAAATATAGATATTGACAGAGATTATATATTAACACAGGCTGGTATTGGTAATATGTTTATACATGTATTTTAACACACATAAACTAAAAATAAATTTTAAAAGTACCTTTCACAATTCTGCTCATAGTGGTACAAATTTTTTGTATTTAAGCTTAAATGCAACAAAACCACCTTGGAGAAGATGAAGTTTTAACTCAAATTAGGCCTAGGTCTTAAATGGAGAAGTTACAAAATATTTCTACTATAACAAAGGAGAAAGGTGAAAGATAGGATAACAATGGCCTATCAATGGAGTACATAATATCATAATATCATTCAGTCACAATCTTACTTGTATGCAAAACATGTTTCAATATTTGACATCATCAAATGAGGGGAGGGGGTTGTTATTAATTTGACTTTCATCTGAGGAGTGACAAAGCACACATGTATTCTAGCAACACCAGTTTCACTGGTGAGGAGAGGGGAGTGCTTTCGACGTCTATGACATATCTGTCATGGTAGAGTTATCTTAATAGATACATAATGTTTATTTTGTGTGCAATTACTGCTTTTGTCTAAGAATTTTTTATGAAGCCAGCACATTACAATTTTCATATTACAGTCTTATTTAATGATGCATATATTATGTTAAATATCAATTTCTACATGTAGCAATGGGCTGGGGGGTAGGGGGAGGGGTATGCACAATTAAATTTAAAGATCGTGAAATATATTTGCAGCTATAAACAGGGCTAGCTCTGCCACTCGATAAATTCGCCAATTGCAAATTTTAGGAACAACTGACAATTTTTATTTTAATTTGGCAAAAATAATTTGTGTAATAATTTATATTTTGTTGGAAAATAGCGCTAGGTTTTGCTTTTTTTTAAGACAATTTGGCGACATTTTCTGATCACCCAGAGCTAGCCCTGATAAAATGCACTTTTAATTCTAGTATTTTAAAAATCTGTCATTATAAACTTTCCTCTATTTTTAACAGTAAATGTGCTGTAACCTAGGAGAGATTCACGTTAATAAATATTATCAAAAATAGGGACTAAAAACTTTTAACATTTCTGTAATTCATGATTTTAGGGGGAAGGGAACAAGAGTCACACCAGTTGCAATCAGTGCCGTTGATAGGTTTTGAGTATTTATACTGTTTTAAAAAAAAAAGAAAAAAAAAAGGAAAAAAAAATTCTAGTAATGGAGCAGGTTCGATCCTAGTGCCCAAACACCACAAACGAAAGCTTTACTCTGGCTCTACCCACTGAGATAAATCCTATCCCCTCCTTATGGGATCCAATCGAATTACAATTAGCTTCACTATTACATGTGGATCTAACAGCAGCCTGTTGGAGCTCATGTCCAGTTGACCTTTCAATCGACCACTCAAAACCTTACTTGCAAAATCATGCCAGTGATTTGAAAAGAATTTGAAAACATTCGGGATTATGCAGAGGGTATACGAAATGATTCAGGTGAATTACAAAACATGCCAGAAACTAATTTCAATATAACATTTGTTTCAAGACGAAAAAAAAAAAAAGTGATGTATAGCCATAAAATCTGTTTATACTAGTATACAATCCAGAGTTTATTACTGCACTTTTCCCCCTGTTTTTTCCATGTTGAAATAGACCAACAAGTTCGCCTATTGCATAAATAGTCTCGCCCGATATTTTTAGAATTTGTATGCTCCCGAATAACGCTATAAAAGGCGAAGTGTAATTGGTCGATATTTAAACTGTTATTTATAGATGAAATGTCACCTGGACATGGGAGTCCATGCAATGTTGTTAGATCTACTGGTGAGACCAGTAGAGCTAATTTTAATCAGATTGTATGGGATCATTCTAGGACAGCACTAAGATAAAAAAAAATGTCAGTAATTACCTGTTTGACCTCCAAGTTGACAGTTCCCTTAGCATAAGGTCCTTCGATGTAAAACCTAATCCTCATGTACTTGACTCCATTCTCAATGTACTCTTGATGACTGCAAAATTAATATGAAAAATATGTAAATATATGCAAGTTAATGTTTAAGATGTTTATTATACAGCAGCAAATTACACTGTCACAATTGGTCAAATTTTAGAAACCAAATGCTCAAATATTTTAAATGCTATTTATGTGATGAAATGTAAATGCATGCAATGTTAAAGACGGTACATGTGAAATCTTGTTGGACCTGTATTTTATGTACACATTTGTGCATGTCAAAGATAAATGAACACCCTCAAAACAGTGGTGCTGGGAGGTGAGACTTGAGGTGTATGCCCCCCCCCTGATCCACTCACATTACGGAGAGCATGGCCATTGCTTACAAAACTTTTACGAACTATACTCAATGACGTCATATGCATACACCTTGTATGGTGTTGCCATGACATTAAAAATATCAAATTGTATTGGAAGCATGAGTTTTTATTATGTATCCTTTAATTATTTTTTTGGCAGAAAGTCAATGAACGTTTAAAATATTTCAGTAATATAATTTTATATTATTTTAAATTTATCATTAAAAACCTTTGAAGGTTTTTTTTCTCAAAGTAGATGAAATGCTGAATAAAATATGTTACCTCACGTATCTGCGTCTTCCACGGCGAGTCGTTTCTCCATATCCCTTCATAGGCTCTCCCAACATTGACTTGAGCTGAAATAGTAAAACTAGTATGTTAAAAATTCAATCATCGGCTATTGTATGTCAAACATTTGGTAATTCTGACACAGTCATCAGAGGAAACTGCTACATTTTACCCAATGCAGCAAGGGATCTTTTATATTTACTTTCCCAAAGACAGGAAAGCACATACCACGGCCTTTGACCAGTTGTGGTGCACTGGTGGGAACGATAAAAACCCAATCAGTTGACTGGATCCACTGATATCAGGCCTTGACCGTAGGTTATAGGCTATAAAATCTAGTAGCCCTCAGCAAAAATTGGTAGCCAAATAACTGAGAGAGAAAAGCAAATTCATTTATTTTTATTTAAACATGTTGTTTTAGGGTGGATTTTTGTAAATCATTTAACATAATAATAGATATTAATTTTGTAAACAATTATCTGACAATTTGCATAGGTAGCCTAGAAGAAAATAAACCGCGATTGAGTTATGGTTTAATTTAGACTTCAGCTGACAGCAAATAGTCTTGATCATACAAGTGATAAGTAGGCGTCAAAACAACGGCCCGTGTTGTTCATTGTCATAATAGACTTCTTTCTCATTCCACTGCGCATGTGCCCGTTGCGGAGTTACTCGAGGACGCAAACCACGAGATCTCGCCAAAATAGACCTATCTGCAAATTGGGGGGCAAAAGCAATGGGAGGCCACGACCATTGTTCAATTATTAACTGTTCCAATTGCATATTTCCGGGAAATTCGTTATCCTTCCATCAATATCCAGCCAATGGATATCGGAAACGTTTGTGGGTAATCATTTCACGTAGAAAATGATTTTAATGTTACTCTAAGTACGAGGGTTTGTTCGGCACATTTTGTAGGAGGGAAACCAGTGAACGCATAAGGGACCAAAACCTTACCGGTTCTGTACAGGACGTTCCTACACAGGGCGGTCTAGTATACTTAGATATGGTGGAAAACACATTAACAGTAAAGAAAATAAATATATATTTTGTATATAAAGAAAATATATGTATATTTCGGATTATACTAAAAAAAAATATATATATATAACGAGTGCGTGTGTAAATATATAAAAAATACATGTAGTCAGGACAGCTCTGTACAGAACGTTCCTATACAGGGCGGTCTAGTATTCTCTACTTAGATATGGTAGTAAACAGTAAATAAAATAAAATAAATATATATTTTGTATATATAGAAAATATATGTATATTTCGGACAATACTCAATTGTATTATACAAAATATATTTATTTTCTTTACTGTTAATGTGTTTTCCACCATATCTAAGTATATAAAATACTAGACGGACCTGTGTAGGAACGTCCTGTACAGAGCCGTCATCACTCTATATATATTTATATATCATTATTATTATTTAAGGAGTGTCTGTTATTTCTTTTACGTTCATCGGGGTATGAACAAAATAAATCATCCGTAAACTGTGTGAATCGGCGAAGCCGTTCTCACATAAGTTTGCGGATGATTTTTTTATTCATACCTTGGATGTGTAACTAGTATGTATAACAAACACACTTCAACAAGTATGGCAAAATTACCAAACAAGAATTCTGCAAGTTTAAATGACTTGCCTACCATAATCTGGTACGGTGTATAATAAAAAAAAAAAAAAAAAAAAAAAAAAAAAATCTTTATGATGACAGAACTTTCATGATCAATTTCCCTGTATTTACTAATTATAAAGTAATAATATATTATTATAATAATAATTATAAATTAAAAACTTTAAAATTATTTTATTGTCCCCAGCTCATTTTGACGATGCCAGGGTTGGGGTGCCCTTATTCATCGGCTCACAGAAGATGAATTAAATTATACACGCCAAATACTTGGAGTACATACACATTGCTGATAATGCTGATTATAGTAATAGTAGTAATACTTATACAAATAATGTAGAAGATGATATATTTAATATTAATGCATATGTATATGTAGATAGTAATATTAATAACAAATTATAAATGGCTAGTTAATAGAAATATATTTAAATAGGCTGGTTGATGTAATGGGGACATAAAACAGATATAAGTTTAGAAAGAAGGACTGTTAACAAGAAAAGCTGTAGTAGTATAATTAAGGTGATAAGTGATAATGTCAAAATTCACGTCAAGCGCTTGCTTCCATCAAATAACTTTCTTGACTGAAAAGTCGTTTTCATGGTGCCCAGATTGTATTATACTCTTCATATCTACAGTTTTTTAAAATAATATATTTTTCTATTTCGTAATTATTTTGCAAAATGTTTTGAGCACCTAGCTATTATATTTATTTATTTTTTTTCTATTTTTGTCTTGTATACATAATATTTAATATTTATTAACGGCTAGTTTATAAATATGTCTTTTGTATCACCTATTTGTCCAAATAAAATAATTATTTTATTTTATTTTATTCGAATTCCTTTTTTGTTTAAAATCCAATTTACAACAGCATGCCACAGATCAGTCACTTTATTATAATAGTAAAATAAATGTGTTAATGTTTCTGGTGAACATACATTCGTTAGTATCTATGTATTTAATTTTATGTGAAAAAAAGTATTAGTTGTTAGTACCTGGGCCCCGTTCCACAAAGTAATCTTAGCACTAAGATCACCGTAAGTACATAACTATTCTACGCACTTAAGGTGATCGTAGCACTAAGATCGCTTCCTGGAACGGGGCCCAGGTGTATAATTCTGTATTGAAACCATATCAAAGTTGTATCTTTGACACTTATAAAAGGCAATTTATAATAGTTTCCCCATTCTTTTGAGTCAAAAGCAAAACCTTGGTTTCTACATCTTATTTGTGATGTTTGTGTAATAAAGTGATTTAATAGTTTATACAGGTCTTTAATACCTGTTTGACTTTTAAGTATAATATTACATTTCTAAGGAAATACAGGATTAGTTAACAATGTAAAGTGGCCATTTCTAACATTGTCTGCTTTATTTATTAATGTCTGTTTATAAGCAATGAATATTCTAAAAAGTGTGAGTTTACGTTATATATATTTTTTAATTTCTCAAATGTAAAGAAATGTTCATCTTAATCAAGAAGATCATTTATAAATATTATTCCCTTTTCTAAATAATTTTTATAACAATGGTTTTGTATTTATTGTTATATTGCTGTTATACCAGATATTTGAGCGTAAGTTTTTTTCCAAAAAAAAATTTGTTGAATTAACTCCCAACTGTATAAAACATCTTTCCAAAACATGTTTTTTAATTTCTTTCTTTTTATATTCAAGTAATAATCTCCATTTATTACAAGGTCTCTATTGGATAAGTTAGTAGTAGATTCAAACAGTTTAGTCCATTTTGGGTTACCTAAAAATAGTCTCCTAAGCCATGATCATTTTAAAGCCATCATGAAATTATATATATTTAACATTTGTAATCCACCATCTTTGAATTCTTGAGCTAATAAGACTCGTTTTATTTTATTGGATTTATTTTGCCAAATGAATTTATGAAATAATCTATTCAAATTGTCAACAACTTTTTTGGATGGGTTTGGTAGTTCAGTTGCAGGTAGTATAGATACGTAATTTTAGGTATTATTAGTGATTTTAATACTGTTATTCTTCCTAAGACAGTTAACTTCCCTATTAACCATACATGTTGTTTTATCAATAGTTTAATTTCATTAAATTTTGTGGGGTAATTCACTTTAACAATTAATTGTAAATTTACTGTAAATGTTATTCTGAGCATCTTAAATTCTGTTGTATTCCATTCCAATTTCCATCTTGAATGGTGATAAACGTCTTTTGAGTATTTTTACTGCTATTCAAATAGCTTTTGATTTTGTATAATATATTTTAATCCAGATACTGTGGCATAATATTCTAATATTGTTAAGTATTAAACAGAGATCCAGTATAAAAGTTGTATTGTCTGCGTATTGGGATATTAAATATTGTTCACCATCGATTGTTATTCCATTTATGTTGTCGTTATTTTTTTATTAATATAGCTAGAATTTCAGCACAAATAATAAAAATATATGGGGAAAATGGATCACTTTGTCTACATCCTCTTTCTAATTTAAATGTTTCTGACAGAAAGCCATTTTGAATTGCTCTCGCCATTGAATTATTATATAGAGTTTTAATCCAGTTTTTAATTGAGGTTTTGAATAAATTAGAAACTTATTTAACAACAAATTTTGTTTTTAATTATGAGATAAACATCATCTGACAGATTGGAGGTAATTTATCATGCATTTAACATCGCTAAACAACCTTCCAACCCGAGCACGTTAGCATGCGGTGTTTTAAGTGTACATTTAGCCGTGTTAAATGCATGATAAACTACCTCCAATCTGACGTGAGATGATGTTTACCGTCATTCTACTATGGCTAAAAACACGTTCAATGTTGGAACTATTTTTAATCCGTGAAAAAAAATGTAGTGAATTGGCTAGACATGGCCATCTTTGTTGGGTTTGGGTCAGCCTTTAAACGCTAACGGTCTGTTGACAATTAAATCACAACATACGACTGTAGAACTTTGAACACATTTAATCAATGGTTATAAAGAAAAATTCATGAACCAGAATAAATAAATAAATATATGTAGAGTTACAAACTATTTTCTGTCACGGTCAGCTGATGTTTATCTCCTATAATTTGATCGTCTGCAACTGTTCTGCACACGCTACATTAGGTCAACAACAGTCACTTTTTGCACCCTTGTTTTGGCTTCGTACACAATAAATAAAACATATCCAACGGTAATTTTTTGATATGATATATATGACAAAAGGTACTTTTTATTTATTTCATCTTTTAAAACTTAAACTTAATATTTTGTCAAAAATAAAGACCCGTAAACAGTGTTGTCTGCTTGTTATTGAAATATGACATGGGTTAAGGTTAGTAGACCAGTTTTTATTTTAATGTGGTGAAGCATTGTAATAATATAGCTAATTTTGAATTGAATGATGTCAGTATTCAAATGACGTCACTTTGCATCTCCTTACAATAACCAAAATTGGGTACATGACGTTTCCATTTTAAGAATGCTGGAAAATTCCAATGCAAAATTGGTTGAAATGTTTTTGTTTGAACATTACTAATGCACCTGAATGTGTTTGAAGAAAATCTTGTGATTAAAAAATTGTACCTTTTATGAAATATGGATCTCAAGTGAAATTACGGTAAGATATGCTATATTTATTATGTACGAAGCCAAAACAAAGGTGCGAAAAGTGACTGTCGTCGACCTTAGTTACTGTTTAGTCTTGTAAAAAATACAATAAGTGCGCTAACTTTCTTTCTGTTCTTCGCTTGTTCCGTTGTGTTGCCCGCCGATGGGTTCCATGTCATCATCGAACCATTCAGGATTTATTTATTTCTGGATTGAAAATATCCACCAGTGTTCCGATGTCAAACGTAGCTGTCATCTTGGATTCTCTGTTGATAAGCACCTATTCATATTCCTACGCGAGTAAAGCGGCCTAATTAAATCAGATGTGGTTATCGTAAATTTAACACCTCTAATTTAAGGTGTGTAGCCAATCAGAATTGAGTATTTTCCAAAGTCATGGTAGAATATAATTAATATTCATTGATATAAACACCCAAAGGTGCAGCTATAACCCTAGTTTTAAGTATGACCCAAGTTTCATTGCCCTGTTTTGAGTGATCAATGGATTAAATTTTTAATTCCAAATTATAGACAAATGCAAAAGTTGTTATCACTATAAAAGCAAGATCTTCATCCAGGTGAGACAAGAACCTGACATGAAAAGCACACAAATTATGGAACTAAAACACACAATCACATAAATCAGCTGAATTGTGCAACTTATAACAAAACAGTTCATGAAAGATCTTCATCCAGGTGAGACAAGAACCTGACATGAAAAGCACACAAGTTATGGAACTAAAACACACAATCACATAAATCAGCTGAATTGTGCAACTTATAACAAAACAGTTCATGAAAACAGAAGAGTGGAATGTGAAATAAACCTGATCATTTTTCTCACACATCTTCAAAGCTTTTCCGTACAAGCCGCTAGGACTCTGCGAGGAGAACAGCTCTCGCCCAATTGCAAAGAACATCACAGCTGAAACAGAAACAAAACTCAGTCCAGCCAAAACAACAACAACAACGTACAGTGTATAGTGGGGCTCTGGTCAGTTAAAAGTTAAAATTTGTTTTGTTTACCAACACCACTAGAGCACTTTGATTTATTAATCAGCAGCTATTGGATGCCAAACATTTGTTAATTTTCACATATAAATGCAGTCTTAGAGAGGAAACCTGGTACATTTTTCCATTAGTAGCAAGGGATCTTTTATATTCACCATCCCACAAACTGGATAGCACATACCGCAACCTTTGAAATGTCTCTGGTCAAACCAAAGTTCCAAAATTGATGCACTGATGCTTGACGTTTTTTGGTTGGGGAGCATATATATATATTTTTTTATGTCCTCCTCGTCTCCTCATTTGGATTCAAAATATTATGGTGCATCACAATATTATTAGTTGAGGCAACACAGCATTATTCCTGGTATACATGACACTGTTGTAGCTATCGCAGGAAATTTGAAAAACAAGGAGCATAGGGTCAAAATTGACGTGCGCGCACCAGAAACCAGCAATACATTTTGTATGGCCCAATAATGACATGCACAAATTATTAACATACAAATTAAACCACAAGCAGCGATGGTTTAAGTGAGGGCAGGGAACAATGTTAATGGTGGCACCAACAGCAATTGCTACAGCTGCCATATAAAATTCTCTATGTTAGCAGCTTTACCAATGATATAGATTTTTGCTGCTGGATAAAAACTATTGCCATCCATTGCAAACGATACTGGTATAAATTGTTGTAGGCTGCTTAAAATTGTCATATGTGAGCATTTTGCCAATGGCAAAAACATTTCAAAATTGTCATAGCTAACAAATTATTTTTGAGCTCTGGAATGTGAGGGGATATATATGTGTCAGTTAAGTCAACTATATAAATATATTGGGGTTTTGGGTTTTTTTTTTTGTGGGGTGTTGTTTTGTTTTATATAGTTTATTTCTTGAAGTAATAATTTTAGAATTCTTTCATTATTTTGCCAATTCAAAATCTATTTCTTTGTCTATATATACATCTACTATACACAGTCAACACATAGATTTTTACAGGACAATGATAAAATAAGAATAATTAAGACTTTCAAACAACCAATACAAAACTAATTAATTCGATATGTCTTTTATAAGTTGGACAAAGCTTAGTAGTGAAGAGCATGCCTTACATGTGTGGCTGAGTGCATAAAGCACCCCGATACAACACTACGCAAGTTCAATCTAGATTATATATTGTTCAATCAATGATGGCAATATATATGATATGGAGAGTTGGCAACAAATGTCTTTCTCTCTTCCACATATTCTCTCTCTTTCACCCCAGTCACACTGATAAGATCACACACATACATACACACACACGCACACACCTGACCAATACTGGCAGACCATTACTGTCCCGAGTACCTTAAGAACAGTGACAGTGTTTACCATATATTAATGTCCAAGTGTCTTGGAGGAATTTCCCAAGTACCTTAAGAACAGTGACAGTGTTTACCATATATTAATGTCCCAAGTGTCTTGGAGGAATTTCCCAAGTACCTTAAGAACAGTGACAGTGTTTACCATATATTAATGTCCCAAGTGTCTTGGAGGAATTTCCCAAGTACCTTAAGAACAGTGACAGTGTTTACCATATACTAATGTCGCAAGTGTCAATCTAGGATTCCCAATACTATAAGAACAATCAATGTTTACCATATATATGAGTGTCTTGGAGGAATTTCCCAAGTACCTTAACAAATGACAGTGTTTACCATATATTAATGTCCCAAGTATTGGAGGAATCTCCCAAGTTTAAGAACAGTGACAGTGTTTAATATATTAACAGTGTCATGGAGGAATTTCCCAAGTACTTTAAGAACACAGTGTTTACCATATATTAATGTCCAGTGTCTTGGAGGAATGTCCCGAGTACCTTAAGAACAGTGACAGTGTTTACCATATATTAATGTCCCAAGTGTCTTGGAGGAATTTCCCAAGTACCTTAAGAACAGTGACAGTGTTTACCATATATTAATGTCCCAAGTGTCTTGGAGGAATTTCCCAAGTACCTTAAGAACAGTGACAGTGTTTACCATATATTAATGTCCCAAGTGTCTTGGAGGAATTTCCCAAGTACTTTAAGAACAGTGACAGTGTTTACCATATATTAATGTCCCAAGTGTCTTGGAGGAATTTCCCAAGTACCTTAAGAACAGTGACAGTGTTTACCATATATTAATGTCCCAAGTGTCTTGGAGGAATTTCCCAAGTACCTTAAGAACAGTGACAGTGTTTACCATATATTAATGTCCCAAGTGTCTTGGAGGAATTTCCCAAGTACCGTAAGTCTAAATAAAGAGCAATGTACCTGACGCCCTATAATGGTGTTTATGCATGTTTAGTATAATAAAACATGATTATGCTGGGCTACTTTCGTTGAATCCCTCACACATCCACTAGATCATAGAACTGATCGCCTCTTAAAATCTGCAGCCACCACAAAACCTGCTGTTACCAAAAACACAGCAAGGGATTTCTTAAAATTTATATCAACTTTTCCATACATAGAACAGTATATACGATGGACTTTGATGTACCAATTGTTGGACATTGGCTGGGAATAGCAGGAAGGAGGGAAATGTTTTATTTAACAATGCACTCAACACATTTTATTTATGGTTATATGGCGTCAGACATATGGCTAAGGACCACACAGATATTGAGAGAGGAAACCCGCTGTCGTTACTTCATGGGCTACTCTTTTTGCTTAGCAGCAAGGGATCTTTTATATGCACCATCCCATAGACAGGATAGCACATACCACAGCCTTTGGTGTACCAGTCATGGGCTCGGAATAGAAAAACAAGTCAAAGTGACTAGAGGTCGATCGATCCTGCAACTCGTATTGCATCACAGGTGAGTGACAGTCAGTTAAGTGTTCACTTGAGATGCTTACATTGCAGGATCAAACCACCTTGGTGGATCCATTCAACTGATTAGGTGTTTTCTCATTCCAACCAGTGCACCACAACTGGATAAAGGTCATGGTATGTGCTTTCCTGTCTGGGGGAAAGTCCATATAAAAGATCCCTTGCTACATTAGCGACAATAGCGTGTGTCCTCTGATTACGTGTCAGAATTACCAAATGTTTGACATCCAATAGCCGATGATTAAATTAATTAATGTGCTCCAGTGGTGTCGTTAAACAAAACAAACTTTAACTTTAAATCAGGTGATGGACCTACCACCGAACTTCATCCATTAAAATAATAAGAACAATATTATAATATGATAATCTTTAATAATAATAATAATCATCATAATAATAATTATTAATAACCGTATTTACCTCCCCATAAGCATTAATATAAAAAGAAAAAAGTTTATTTTGTTTAATGACACCACTTGAGCACATTGATTTATAAATCATCAGCTATTGGATGTCAAACATTTGGTTATTCTGGCATATTAGTCTTAGAGAGGAAACACGCTATATTTTTCCATTAGTAATGATGGGGTAATATATGCACTTTCCCATAGACAGGGCAGCACATACCACGTACGGCCTTTGATATACCAGCCCTGGTGCATGTATCCCTACTGGCCAGAATGACAAATAGCTGAAAGGGCTCACCAATGGGGATCGATTCTTGATTGACTGTGCATCAAACTGGCACTTTACCAATGGGTTATGTCCCACACTTACTAGTACTACAACTACTACTACCCATCACCCTAAAACACCCCCCCACCCCACCCCCACCACACACACAACCACCACCACTTCTCAGCTTCCGACGCATATGAATTGAAACTTAACAAGAGCGTTAGTACGATTTCGCACACTTACTACTACTACTACTTCTAATAATACCTTTGTTTACCACCATCATCAGCATTAATAACTTGTTAATAAATGTGTAACATAATGATTATTATACCTGTAACACCGACCCCAATAATTATGACACCAGTGTACGTGGCATCTTTACCAGCTTCCTTCACTGAAAAGAAAAAAAACACCTAAATATTATTTAAATTAAAAATTGTATTGTGGTCCTTTGTCAAAGTTGAAACTATTCATTATTTTCTCACTTTCAAAAATTGCCGTGGGAGACAAATTCTAAAGGAAACATTAATAACGTTTTTGCTGGGAACCGCCATATATAGCAACTTTGACATAGCATCTTTAATGTACATGTATATCATAAGCTCAACCAAATGTGGTTCAATCACGAAGTATAGGCTTAATATTTAAGCATGTAACTTTTGGTTTCTTCCTATAATACACCATTCTTCAATTTTCTTTAGAATATATTTACAATCTAGATCACATACTTGTAAACATTCAGAATGTAAATTTACAATGTATGGTGTCAAGCTAGTGAAAACAAAGTAATGTGACTGCCAAATTCTCATGTAAGAGATTACATAATGTGTCAAAAAATGTGCGTTTAAAAATATGGTTTAAACTTTGCTTTCTGCATCTTGTTGTTTCCAAACTGTTTGACAAAAATACCTGTAAACTGTACACATATATTACATGTCCTCTATATTCTAGTATATCCTATATTGTAGTATATCTAGTATATCATACACGTATATTACATTTACTCTATATTCTAGTATATCATATAGAAACTGACCCACTTTGTTTTGAATAGGAAGGAAATGTTTTATTTAACGACAAACTCAAAACATTTTATTTACAGTTATATGGTGTCGGACATAAGGACCACACAGATATTGAGAGGAAACCCACTGTTGCCACTTCATGGGCTACTCTTTTTCGATTAGCATTACGGGATTTTTATATGCACCATCCCACAGACAGGATAGTACATACCACTGCCTTTGTTACAAAAGTTGTGGAGCACTGGCTGGAACAAGAAATAACCCAATGGACCCGCTGATGGGAATCGATCCAAGATTGATCGCGAATCAGACGAGCACTGTACCACTGAGCTATATTTTGAATAGGAATACAGGCGGAAATATTTCATGTAAACTGTTATTGGGTTTGTGCAACAGTTACACAACTTAAAAATGTACACAAACTACTAATCAGTTATGTATTGAACAATACAAACTTCAAGTTCACTAGAACTTGATTCATGTATTTCATAAATGCTTCAAATTAATTTTTGAACACATTTTACTATTGTTCTGGGCCCCATTCATTGAAGCAATCTTATGCTAAGATCACCTTAAGATAGTTATGCACTTGATGTGAACTTAGTACCAAGATTGCTTCATGGAATAAGGCTGTTCTAGATTTACAAACTTTGTACTTTCTAAAACATTTTAGGCACTTAACTGAAAGACTGGTTACCTAAGATTAAAACATCGCGAGAAGACTTTCGATTACATAACATTTTGAAATATTGTCCCCTGTGTGTGTGTCAGATTTTGTCTTATAGCATTTGTAACACACATCAACATGTAAGAAAACATCTCATAAGTGAACTTGAAAATTATTAAAGGGACATTCCTCAGTTTGCTGAAATGTTTAAAACTTTTTAACGATTGTAATAACATATCAAATATATTTTTCTGCATAAAATATTAGTGGCTGTATATTAAACATGTTTCTGGTTGTTCTAATATTTGTACTGGGTTAAATTACATTTGATTTCCTAAAAAAAATCGTACATACAAAATTATTTGAAGACAAAATCCAGTTTGGACTTGTTTCAAATATTAAGACGACCAGAAACATATTGAATATACAGACACTGGTATTCTAAACAAGAAAATATATTTAATATGAAAGTTTAATCGTAAAAATATTTTATTTGTTGGAAACATCTTACAATGCAGCAAACTCAGGAATGTCCCTTTAACAGTTTAAACTAAATGTCCGAGGTGTCAGATTTAGGAAAGTATGTGTGTTTTATACACAGTATTTAGTTGGTTTTCCACACTGAGTATACTCTAGTGCTATTTCCATATGTAAACATGACAGGGCTGAATGATATCCGAGCCTAATGTGACGGTCATGCCCATGGGTCCTATGATGGGATGCAGTGAACTCGCATGGAAACGAACTCGTATGAACGGAAAACTTGTATGAAAAACGAACTCGTATGTAAAAAATAACGGTGAACTCGTATGGGGATGTATGGATATGCAGATATACTTTGATAGTTCTCTTAAATGTGTATTTTGACACTTCTTTTGTATACATGCTTCTTATTTATGTCACCATCAGTCAACTATTTGCGTGTCAACCGCAGTTTGTGCGTCAACGACAGTCACCTATTTTCGTGTCACCCGTATGTTCAATCATGTTTAATTTATTCTGTAATAAGCATCCAATGAATAATAAATAGTGGGCTAGCAGATTTGTCGAACTCTGCATAAAAACTACACACAAGTTCTTGAAGTTGCTATATATAGTATACAGTATTGGATATATCAGTTTGTAATTTCCATACGAGTTCACTGCATTTTCCCCCATACGAGTAAGTCTTCCATACGAGTTCACTTTTGGATTTCCATACGAGTTCACTGCATTTCACCCAATACGAGTAAGTTTTCCATACGAGTTCACCGCAAGCCCCTATGATGGGATGCTTGCCTTTTTCTGCCATGGTCAGATGTGCATAAGGACTTTCTTTAGCTTCGACAATTTCCTTCTTAGCACTTTCTCCAGATGTGCTGCTGGCTTTTTGTTCTGCATATTTCCTTGTGACCTGCCACGAGTCACATCGATGTTTGAGGAAGTCTGAAGTGTTTTTATTTGACTTCAAATAGTTTGAACGTGACGATTGAAATCTTATTTGAGAAAACAAATTATGACAGGAAGAAAGACATCTTGTCAAAAGACATGAACGAAATATACTCAGACTAGAAGATCTGTATTGTGTGTAATTAAGTAACAGCTTTGATTTGTATGTCGTTTCTAATAAAAATATATTATTGCATTTTCCTAAAACATTTCTGCCAGCTGAACACATTTTCGTGGGGTTTTTTTTGCACCGTTTATTTTATGAGAGTAATCTCCCCCTGAATTATCTAAAGCAAAAATGGTATAAAATCCTTTGCCACAAACCCAGGTTATAATAAATGGTAACGTTATTAGAATATTCGTAAAGATAATAGAATACTCATATTTATGTATACGTTTCTTCAAATAATACCGATGAATGGTAAGACATAAATATAAATAAACACACATACACACACACACACACACACACACACACACACAATGCCATATAACCCCAATCATAATTACATCCTAATATAATCGTGATCTTTGATTACTTTACTGATTTATCAAATCTCCTAGGCTCAAAACACACCAAAACTGGGTCTGGCTCTGGGTCTAGTGTATTTTGACGTCTGCGTCTTTAAATGTTACGTGTTTTCAATATATACGTCTCTATCCATTCAAAACTTTAACATGCTATGACGGGAAATCGTTAGCCCAACTTTAATAGAGCCTCTCCATATACCTTATAAAGGCCTGTAGATAATTTCAGTTGAGATCCAATCCAGTTCTGACTTACGATGAGGCAAGCCGTTGCTACGTGCTGTCTCGACCTGCCCCGACCTGCCCATCCACCCCCCTCCGCCCCGCTCACCTCCCCCCCCCCCACACACACACACCTGGGGGGAACATATTAGTCATACAGAAAGCTACTTGAGTACCGAGTCGCGTACACCAAGTTACGGGCAACCGTGACTTTGGGTGTATGGTGACCCGGTACCGAAGTGGACTCGGGGATATAGGAAGAAGAAAAGCGCGCCAGGCGGTTCCTTCTGTTGTGCGCCCCCAGCACCAATCGACTCAAGCGAGACCAACTAAGCCAGCACAGCCGGACCAGACAGACTCGCCAGGAGTGGACCTAAACCAAGCGGTGTAGGAATCGCCCCCCCCCCCCACCCACCTGTATCACCGCCAACTCCAGCGCCACCAGCGAAGACACTATCTCCACAGAGGAAGAGTGCCGCTGTTGAGATGCAGGCCCGACCAGTCGCCGTTGCAAAGAGGAAGGCAACCGCTCCCCCGAGAGGGCAAGCAGCCAAGCCAGGCCCTCCGACGCAACAGCCGAAACCCGAAGTTGAACAAGCTGAAAATTGATTACTGCAGGCCGGCAAGTTACACCACCGCTTCAGCTTGTGAAACACAACATCGAAGACGTCCGGCAGATCTTCAGTAGTGGCGTAGGAAGGTGCCAAAAAGTGTATGTGGGTGGGGTGGGGGTGGGGGTCACACTTTTATATTTACAAACTTTTACACTATTATACAGCAAATATAAAGCAAAATACATGAAAAGTGGGGGGGGGGGGGGGGGCATACGTGATACATACGTCAGTGTTCAGTACGCCCAAGCCCGAGGCTTACCAACCGTTGCCAGCTAGCCGTGCAGAGGGAGACTTTGCATTTCATACGGTCAAGCTGCAAGAGAGACGCGCTGCGGTGCGTGTCACTGTAAGCCGCCTGGACATGTACCATCAGACCCTGCTGATACCCGATATGGACAACTCGACATTACATCGGATCTTGAAGACCATCGCGGGGATAGACTACATATAATACCTTATATATAATACCTTACTTTAGGCGGATGCCATAAGGTGTTGGCCTCCCAATTTATTTAAGACTATAACGTGATAGTCGTTTTTAAGTATGGGCCACAAGGTGGTGGCCCATTTTAGTCACAGGAGAATATTAAAGGAACAGACCCTAGTTTTAAAATACTACTGCATATGTTTCACTATTAATGCCGTGTATGACCACTGAAATCAAAGATTACTTATATTTTATTCTTTAGATTATCCATTTCCGAAATGTTTCTGGTCCTCCTGGTGTTTGTAGTACCAAAAATTGCAATTTTCCCATATTTTTAAAAAGGCACGTGCGTCTGAGAAGTAGCGGTTTATTGATTCGAGTTCTAGTCTTTTATTATATTAGGGATATTTTCTGTTTTAACATCACACTCTTCTTTCACTCTATTGTAACTTTAGTTACAGGTTTGTAACTTAATTAAACTTAGTGTCGATTTTTTTTACGGGTTAAAATTAGGGTCTGCGCCTTTAAGGACAACCATAGGGTGATGGCTGTCTTGTTTAGGTGATCCGCTTGTTAATTCTCGGAACCGGCGTGACGTCACACGGCCTAGTTACTGATCATCCGGGTCTTTGGGAGGGGGGGGGGTGAAGCAAAGCCTTGGTGATTACTGTTTTACATAGAATAAAATTATCATACTAACTTTTTGAATGCCTTGCATATTGTCATTTATTTTTTGCAGCTAACGCATAGTTGCAGCATGTCTTATGAGTATTATAGCAGCTTGGGTTGTCATATAACAGAAGCGAACAACGGGAATCTGAATTAATACAATCTATATATAAGAATATAATATTTTTTTGATACAATTTTCAGGTAATATTAATTATAAATTTTAACAACTTTGAAATAATAAGATAATTATTAATATTATAATAATTATTCATGTGGGCTACAAAATATATAATTTGTATGTATAATAATAAAATTTGTATGTATGATTCAAGATAATTATTTTTATGATATAATTAAACAATTGCAAAGTTGTTACTTTACAACTTTAAATTACAGTATTATTATTGTCATTCTTATTATATAGATGTAATGGCAACAGTGAAAATGTTCCACTGAATACATTGTTTTATTCTTTTTAAAAAAAACCCGTTTCTTGAAATAATGAAATGATTTTCTTTTTACAGATTGTGAAATTATCTCATGATGTTGGCCTTTCTTACCGGTTGAATGCAGGCGAAAAGAAAATAGCAATAATAAAATATAGCCAACCTCAGACCTTGTCATCTAAGAGGAGTTATATCTCTCTCTAGCTACCCATCACTCCCCTGAGATTAGTTCAAGGAGAATAATATATAGCTCCCTTTGGCATGTGAATATTAATAATATTTTAAATTGCCCCCCATAATCTAAGTTATGGGAGAATTTAATAACTCCCCTCAGTTATTTTCATGTCACGGTGTACAACCTACTAAAATATAGTGTTACCTCATCAAACAAACATACAATGTTTTAATAATAGGGTTTAACATGATATATTTATTAACAAAACACAAAAACTTACCTGAGTAAATAATGCTTTATATATATATATATATATATATATATATATATATATATATATATATATATATATATATATATATATATATATATATATATATATATATATATATATATATATATATATATATATATATATATATATATATATTGGTGTTGTTTTATATCTAGTCAAAGTGGATATTGCAGATATTTTCTTGTTCAGTCTTGTGCTGTACTGGAATTGTTATTGCAATTAAAATTTAAGTAATACATACTTGTTAAACATACAACATGTTAAATAAGCATTAGGATTAAAACCAAAACATAAATAAAACAAGCGAAGGAACAGAAACTTAAGCAAACGATTGAATCTCTGGTTGAAGAAGAAACGCCTCGTCCCCGAAGCTACCAAGAGCATCCGTATTTTGGCTGAGTGGGGTTTTATATTATTCTAGCTGTTGAAGGGAGAACACTCTTGTCAACCGGATATACGTTCCTGTATTATCAATATGTACGCTGGTTTGTGTTGTCAGCTTGCAGGTTATTGAAGTTTTATTTAAGTTTTCGTTTCTTGTTACTCTCTTCCCCTCTAACACATTATGTTCGATATATTTATAGTGTATGTTGTATTATGCTGTTTAAACAATGGGAGTCGTTATTGTTCAATTTACTGATGCCGTCTTTGAATTTTGATGTAGGCTAAAAAATCAGAAAATGGGTGGTTTTATTAAACTGGACAGATTTCCGACTATTATCCCCCCACTCATTATGTAGATACATTTTTAAACAGGGAACTTCACCATAACTATAAAACCATTCCTAACCCCAACGGCGTAACCATAACATATTGTCTTTATTTCCATAGAATTTACTAGCGTACAGTACAACTACAAGTTAGTTATTTCTCAGCTGATTCTTTTCTACATTCACACTGCACACAAAACTAGTAAAAAAAAAAACACTATTATTTCCAAAACACTTTGACTCTTCTTTTTTTTAACGTCAAACTAAAGTAAAATTATTTACAAAAAACATTTTTGTAGGAGAATGGGACAGACTAATTAATAGCCTACGAGTATGAATAGATTGGTAACAGCGGATATTTTACAGCACTAACTCATAATGGTAATTCCACTATATTTTAACAAATGTCATATGTTTTTGATACTTTCATTGGGTGTCTATTTTTGTTTGTATTATGCAGGGTGCAATATTTGGAGTGAAATTCTGCTGTGGTGATTACAATTTGCGGGATCAGGCTAAAACGGCACCACTACCTATTTTTTTTAATATAGGACCTAACAGTTAAAAGATCGATGCATTGTGTTACGTCTGGTTTGTTTGTTTAACATTTTCTTACGTTCATTTTGATCTTGAATCACACTGTCCAAGGGATTTAGAGCTCAGGACAGAGGTAATTGTGAGTCGCTCGGGGCTACCGCAAACATTGGCTGGTGGTTATTAAATTTACTTGTAATGATTCTTGTTCCATTTTAGCCATACATTTTGAAATATTTGGTGACATTTCAGCCAACACTAGGTTCTGTTTTGTCCATAGATTTTGATGCCGTTTTAGCTAACATTAGGTTCTGTTTTGTCCAATTTGGTTCCGTTTTTGCTGGTGTCCGTTTTGGGATGGTGCCGTTTTCGCTATAACCCCAATTTGCAAAACACTTGTCTTTTGAAAGCAGATTATTTTCTCACACCTGGCTGTCATTACATGACATAAATGTTAGTTTACAGTATCAGTCAGATAACACATGCATGGAGATCAAAACCATAAACATAAACTTGCATGTTTTGGACTGTGGTTGTGAATCATACATACTGCAGTAGTATATCGAACACAAAGTTTTAAAGATAATCAAGCTGTTTTGAATACTTCATGAACCACAAACCTCATGACACATAATATTCGGATTGTAAGTGAACTCTTAAAACACTTTGAACATCATTGAATTTTTACACTTAATTCTGGCCATGTGTTTGCTTCTATATTAAAATAAATACAGATATCTGTTGTCCATACAATTTTATTTCTAGATGATCGTAATGTTTTGTTCTGCAAAATTAATGCTTTCTTTTAAATAAAGTGTTTTATAAGGTACACGACAAAAACATGTAGCAATTTAGATATACATATCATTTATACATGTATGTATTTACGATTATAATATTCACTTGTTAAATTTTCACTTTGATTTAATCTCCTGGGAAACACGTCTACCCCAAATAATGTTTGCAAGCTATTTGATTGGTTCTTGACTTGGCTGTTTGGTTTACTGTGAAGCACATAAACCACTGTATAGCACACTCTAATTAAAATTAGCTCCACTATTACATGTGGATCTAACACCAGCCAGTTGGAGCTCATGTCCACCAATCAAAACCTTACTTGCAGAATCCTGCCAGTTTTTTAAAAATAATTTGAAAACTTTCCGAATTATCCTGAGGGTATACAATATGTTTCATGTGAATTACGAATGCCTTATTTGGACCAGTAGAACTAATTTTAATCGGATTGCTAACAACACTCCATAGTCCCCAATGTCCAGGTAACATTTCGTATGTAAATAATAATTTAAATATTGACCAATCACACTTCGCCTTTCATAACGTTATTTGGGAGCATACAAATTCTAAAAATATTGGGCGAGTCTATTTTAGTGGCCGCAGTACAGCGAACAATACCAATATGTACGGGGTGGGTTATCAGTCTTCAGTTTTACATTAAAAATTATTTATTTATTTATAAAAAAACCCCAACTAAATCAGTCTTCAGTTTTACATTACAAATTATTTATTTTATAAAATAAAACATGTTTTAAGGCATTCGCAATTCACACGAAACATGTCGTATACCCTCAGGATAATTCGGAATGTTTTCAAATTATTTTTAAATCACTGGCAGGATTCTGCAAGTATGGTTTTGATTGGTGGACATGAGCTCCAACTGGCTGGTGTTAGATCCACATGTAATAGTGGAGCTAATTTTAATAAGATTGTGTATAGCAATACAGTGTTTCTACCAGAATGTTTTTTTGAGGTATGATGCTATGAAATTGAATGCAACCACAGTCGACAAGGGTATAGGGGGCCTCCCACAGAAAGAAAACGGGTTACGTTAAAAGTTAGGGTTAAGAAAAGTAGAGATTAATGATAAGAATAATTAATTTTGTCAAAAGGTGAACTTTAAAAAAAAATCTGTAAAAATGTATGGGTATAGCGCCATATCCATTTTACTCTGGCAGAAACCTTGCTATGTTTTTTCTGCTTGGTCTGGCCGAATTCGACCCTGATTTTGCAGTGACCATATTCAGGTGTGCAGAAATGGAATTTATTTAACTAGCCTGCCGGACCAGAACCAACTAAAATTTAGTAGCCCGCCAAAATTTCTACTAGTCCGCTAGTCTGTAGGACAGTATATTATTAACAATATTATAATATAGTGTCATCACACTTCAAATGATATATATAGATATACTGACAAAACACTTGATAAGAGATCAACATCACGTGTCAAACAAAATAAAAAAGACAGATAGACCGTCAGGCTGGTAGTTGCATTTTTAACTTGTCCGTCAGGATTTGGCGAGCGGGCGAGTACTTTCTGTAGTCCTGATATTAACAGTGGTGTAATGTTTTTTAATTCTGTCAAATCAAGGTTCAAATGACAAGGTCCACATTAAAACTTGATATGTTGCCTGGGGAGTAGCACCCCCAAGTTGGATAGTGATTTTGTTCATTCGCTAGGCAACTGTTGAGTAAATATGAATTGCTACTGTGCACCCTATTATGGTACTATTAATATTATAGGGCCTACATTGCAGTAATTTGTAGGCCTACATAAAATTTTACTTGTGGTATTGAAATCAGAAAATGTTTGTAAATTGTAAAAACCCCCAAAAAACCCCAATAAACCGCTTTAACTGACAACACACATAACTTGTATAATTTTATTGTTATAGAGGAAAGGCTATTTCTCATTCTATGTGCAAAAGGCACTAACATTTAGAGTGTGACCTTACTACTCTGACGGAGATACAGAATTATTAAATAAGATTCATTTTAAGAATAAATTCCACATCCACGAAACCACCTTGGTTTATTATGTAAATGTATGTATGTAGACCTACAGGCCCCAATGGAAATTACTGGAATGAACTTTACTGTGAAATGACAATAAGAGATAACCCTATTGGTCTTCTGTAAATTGTATTGGTCAGTGTAAAGTGACAGCCCATGTGATACATGTACATTGTACATGTAGTACATGTTATCACTTTGACATGTCTGCTGTCGAAAGGCAACTAGTAACTTTGCAGAATTTCTTGTAAATGAATTTTGATATGTGGGGCATTTCTTTAGTACCAAAATATTGCTGTACAAATATTAATAACGTGCCTGTAATATTTATTACATTATAAAACTTAACATTGGTAGCTTGACTCGAAGCATTTCCAATACAGAGTGAAAAAACCCCGATAGCTCCTTGTTTAGATTCAAGCTGGTAGTGACGTCTTGGTTAAAAATTAGCATTAGACTGGTCACCCGTGGCGATCTTTATTGGCTAAGGGTGACTAAGAATTTTACAAAAATAGTCCGTTGGGCGACCGTCGATTTTAGTGTCTGGCGAGCATGGTGTCGGTTATAAAAGAAACATAATGAAACTGACAAAACACACTGCATCTGTGCTGGCACAAATTACAAGTCTGGCAGCAGAACACACAGAACATGAACTAAACAGATCAGATCTAAAGTTTTAATTGCTGACATAACCATCCAAACATTACTTTCTTACACACCTGTTGGTTAGATCATCATTGTTATTTTTGATAACACATACTTGTTAACACATGTGTTTTAACAATTTGAAGACAAACGACTGACTGCTCCTAGGTGAGGACCATGCAGGTCACCAATGCCATATATCCAATGAAAAAACCCAGCACAATTGAAATCGAGTACACTGTGACATATAGTTAACATGACAATCATTTGTCTATGACGCATAAGTTAGCTACAAGTGAAAGGGCTGTAAATAACCTTTAGTCAAAAAAGATGTTGACATTTGCTTAAAACCTTGTTTTTGAGGATACATGTATGTAGGAAATTGAATAATATCTTCATGTTCATTAGATACCACTTATTTAACAACTCATTTAAAAACGTTTCAAACTCACTTTTGCTCGTTGGACCCATTTTGAAGCAACTCATTGTAAGATAAATGGTATCTAACGGCCACTCATGTATTATTCTCTATGTAATAAACAATAAGTATGTGTTTATGCTTTGTAATATGATACAAAAAAAGTAGGCCTACATTGTATATTTTGGTAAAATGTTTGTTTTGATTTTTTTTACAGATTTATTTTTTGTTTGATATTTATTTTATTAGTAGCCTACATGGGCGTACAGGCTCCCCTTTTTGGGGCGGGAGGCAGACTGATTTTTTGCCCGAATTAAACAAAAATGCCCGAATCTTGATTACAATGTTTATTCATATTAGCATTGCTGCCACACAGCTATATAGGGTTGCATACATATACATTTAGCTTCTAGTTAATCATTTCATTATAAAGTTAACCTTTAAGGCTGCTTAATGTACGATGCCATCACACTGAATTTTTCAGTTCATTTTTATTTATTTTAGTGCATAAACATTATTTAAAATGTTACAATGTTAATATTTTATATTATTTTTTTTTTTTATCACAGGTCATTTCTGGAGAAAATGACTGGCACCATAACTAGCATTTGTTAGTTGTGAGTAACATGTTTGATTCTATTTCTGATGTAAACTACGCTGCTTACTTCGAGAGTATAAAGATGCCTGACATAACAATTCTGAACCTCATTAACTGGGTTGCTGCGAGCGCCATGATATTTGGCGGAGCGATTCCGTTCATCCCGCAGTACCTGGACATACGGAGGACTCGCCACGCAGAGGGGTTTTCAACGTTTGTCTGCCTCAACCTCATCATCGCCAATGTTTTAAGAATACTCTTCTGGTAAGAGTTCATTTTAAACAGGGCTTCTAGAATTTTTATAAAATCCACTAGCCATGGGATCGGTGATTTTAAAAATGTACTAGCCACAATTAAACATTCACTAGCCCTACTTTACTTTAAGTTAATACAATTTTACTAAATAATATTAATAATCGGATATAACACCTAAAGAGGGAGATAGAGCTAAAAAACATTGGGAGGTGGGGTGGGGGCAGGATATTCATATTTACAAAATAGACTTAACTGCAACATTTGACCAAAAATAATTCACTAGCCGTCGGGCATGGCAACAGTAGTTATTTACTAGCCCAACATTGAATATCACTAACCATGGGAGTGGGGCTGCCATAATGAAGCCCTGTTTTAAATAGAAATTCACCTGCTAAGACCATAAACAAAAATTGCAGGTAATTTTTCAAAAGACAGATACATGTATATGTATGACTATCTCATGAATCTGCTATTCTCTTATAGTTTAATTCCACTAAACATGTATCATCTCAGAGCTGATAACTTTTCATGCACTCGGCGATAGCTGGATGAGCAAAACATTTCACCAGATTATCTTAGAAAATGCTAAATCACAATTATTTTCCCAAAAAATACCAATTATAACATGAAATTAAAATAAAATTCGCCAATTGTTCCTAAAATTCGCATTTGACGAATTTGCCGAGTGGCAGAGCTAGCCCTGGCACTGTCCCAAACTCTCCCCTCACCCAGGGCTCAAACTGAAAATAATAATTGTTTGGGTCATTTTTCACATCATATATGGAATATTTCCTTGAAAATTCATTTTAAATGGATCATTTAAAGAACATTTTAGTGCTCCAATACTAAATGTTGTAGCACTTGGTTAATTTGGCAATTGACAGGGTGAGACCTGTTGTTTTATTACCAGCAGGCCATATTTTTTCTTAGCAGGACATATTACTTTTGCATGACCTGCTAATTTTAAAAAACAACACATGGGTATATTTTACTTCCTATTTTGAACCCTGAATGTTATTTTATGAAATGTATTAAAAACGTATGGTGTGCAGGCTCCCATTTCTGTAGGGGGCAGGTTGGCTTTTGTCTGAATTAAATGAAAATGCTCAAATCTCGATAACAACATTTATTCATATTAAAGTCCGAACCCAAATGTTACCAACTACGATAAATTGCTCTCCTACTTTTATTTTTTGTTAGATTTTACCCACATTTTGTCCAGACAGAAATTTTGAAAAAAAACATTACAATGACACAGATTCCACATACTAGATGATAACCATTGTCAGCTATATCAACTTTGCTGAGATCGCATAGGGCAAAAAGCATGTAATTTTGTACCAGCTGCCATTTTGACTTTTATGGAATATTCTCCAAGAGGGGTGAAAGGATATGACCTAATTTAACAACATCATAACATGTTATGATATAGGCTAAAAGCAAACCTGATGACGTCATATTAATGATTTTTTTTAGTAGTAGTATTTGTTTGTTTAAAGATACCACCAGAGAGCATTTATTTTATATTAATTATGTCACATACATTGGAGGCTTTCACCCCTCTTGAAGAGTATTCCATAAAAAAGCAAAATGGCAGACGGCAGAAATTTACATCTTTTTTGCCCTATGCTATCTCAGCGAAGTCGATACTGGCGACATCGTTAAAGTCTCATATGTGGAATCTGCAGTGTTCAAGATTAACGGTATCCCGGGGATACCAGAATTTAATTTTGGATACCAGACTTCAAGAACCCAGTATCCCACCGGGATACCATATAATACTAAATTCTCAGGTGGGATACCAGATTTTAAAATGTTAGTATCCGGGATACTGGCCAAAAATTTTAATCTCGAACACTGACCTGTGTCACTGTAATGTTTTTTTCACAACTTGTGCCTGAACAAAATTTGGGGGAAATGTAACTGTATTTAAAGGTAGGAGAGTAATTTATCGTAATTGTTAACAATTTGGTTTGGACTTTAGCATTACAGCCTAACAGCTACACAGGTATATAGGGTTGCAAAGGAATGACTGTGCATTTTTAAATGGATTACAACTAATTTTAAGGGTAGAATGATGAAAATACATGGTAAAAAGGTATCTGGTTAAGCCAATTTTGCTTGAATATCTGTATAATTTTTGCCCAAACTTAAGGATTTGCACCAGCACTAGTGGGGTAGTTGCCCCATGTCTAGTATGTGTATGTACAACCAACCCATATCATTACACCTCTAATACATATACATTTGTTTAAAAAAAATTAATGATATTTTCAGGTTTGGCCGCCACTTCGAACTGCCACTGTTGGCTCAGAGTATCCTGATGCTGTTTGCCATGCTGGCTATGGTTAAACTGTGTGTAAGCGTAGCCTCGAAAAGTGAAATTCTTACAGCCAAAAATAGACACTTCTTAGGTTAGTTTATTTTCCACAAGAATCCTGAGTGTGTGTTGAAATAGAAAGTAAACAAAAATGTTTACATTACATATATCCATCAAAATAACAACCATTTCTTTGTGTTTAAGAATTATCTTTGGAAAGCGTATACTGTATGTGATATCATACTTGTATGTTTAGCCTTTTGGTCGCTCTCTTTAAGTTTACCGATAACATTATTTATATTTATACTAGAAAAAGAAATTTATTTAGTTTTATCGTACAGTCAATATACACTATTGTCAAAATATGGTGACTAGATAAATTTCTGTATTTTTGGCAAGTGACCAAACTTAGCTTTTTAGGACAGAACTACTTACGATCAGTAAAAGAAATTTGTATTGTGAAAAGTTACTTATTCTTTACTTTCCAGTTGATTTTTTTTTTAAACCGTTTTTGAAGATAATTTTTATTTTAAAAATAAGAAATAAATTGTTGTTAAGAACAATTCTGTTTTTGTGTATAGATATTTTAATATGTGACATGGCATTCAGCACATGTGGACGTAGTACAGTAAAGTTGTGAATTAAAACAGTTTATTTCATTAATTTTTTGTTTTATGTAGATTGCAGGATAAATAGAATAACCTGTTACTGTCTTAAGATATTGGCATTACCCTGCTCAGTTCGAATGGCGAATGTGGTTTGGCAGAGCCTTACGGCCTTCACCATTCTAACCTTCGCAGTGTAAAGCTGATATCTTAAGAACAGTAACTACATGTATTTATTCTCAATGTGGGTTTTTTCAAGGTATAATCTTTACATTCCAAACAAATATTGTAGGAGTCCCTATAATGGAGTTCCGACATACTATAATTCTAAATTCTTCAAAGTCATTGAATTTGCAAAACCGTCATTTTCCAGAACTGGGAAGTCATAAAATTTTGTTGTTTCATGGAAAGTTAGGGAAAATAAGAATTGGTTTATAATAGTTTTTGGCCACTTAAAATAGCACAAAAAGAACTAATTGTCAGGTTACCTCAAAACACAGTCTATTTTTAGAACCACAAAAAAAAACCCATTCAAAAAAGGTCTTGGAAAATTACTTTAAGAGTCATTGAAAGTCATGAAATGTGTATGAACCCAGATTAAATAAACTTTATTTAATGTTTGTTGGAAACAGCTGACACAAGACACACCTCTACAGAGAACATTTTGTTCAGTGTCACGATGCGATTCACTAAAAAATTTCAGAGATCGCTGCACAGGTTTTGAGATTCATCAAAGACCAGATGATAAATGTTGTACCCAAAATAATCATGACCAAATTAAGTTCAAGCAAGCTGACCTCAAAATATTTCACCTCAAAACCACTGAAATTGTAATTAGATTAAAATAACTTGAAATGCATTTCTGAAAACTACAGCAGCTGTTAATGACAATACTGAACTAAAATGACCTAGCTTCCTGCACTAAGAAAAAATAAAAGTCCCCGTTGTGCCCAAATTAGTGAGATCTAAAGTTGTGTTACACAATTCTAAAATGTTAAATACATGTACTGTAGAATTTTCAACTGATCTCCAATTGTTACCAATCAAAAGTGTTACAACAAAATGTTCCCCGATCTGTTTATAGAACCTGAAGATTTTTGTCTAATTTTAGATTTTCATATTGAGTGTGTGTTCCAATTTCATATTTTGAGTATTTCTGGAAGTGGACAGGTTGTAATATAAAGTATTTGTTCTGATTTCAGATTTTGATATAACGTTTTTGTTCTGATTTCAGATTGTGGTATAACGTTTTTGTTCTGATTTCAGATTTTGATATTGAGTATTTCTGGAAGTGGACAGATTTCCTGAGTTATGTTGAGTTCACGGTGACATTTTCTCTCGTCGTCGGCATCCTCACATTCTTACTCATCAATAACCGCTTCTACATCGAGGTGCTTGGGTTTATGGCCGTCTTCGCCGAGGCCATGCTAGGAACTCCACAGTTTTATAGAAACTTTATTAATAAGTCTACAGTGGGTATGAGGTGAGTAATTTTGACAGTTTTTTTAGAAACTTTATTAATAAGTCTACATTGGATATGAGGTGAGTAATATTTAACAGTTTTATAGGAACTTTATTAATAAGTACAGTAGGTATGAGGTGAGTAATTTTAACAGTGTTTTATAGAAACTTTATTAATAAGTCTACAGTAGGTATGAGGTGAGTAATTTTAACAGTTTTATAGAAACTTTATTAATAAGTCTACAGTAGGTATGAGGTGAGTAATTTTAAGTTTTTTACAAAATTTATTAATAATTCTACAGTAGGTATGAGGTGAGTAATTTTAACAGTCTATTCTGGGTATGAGCTGAGTATATTAAGTAAACAGTTTTATAGAATTTTATTAATATGTTTCCACTAGGTATGAGGTTTGGGGGGGGGGGGGTTACATGTATATGAGTATTACTTAAACAGTTTTACAGATGTTTTATTAATTAGTCTACACTGGGTATGAGGTGAGAATATTAAACAGTTTTATAAATATTTTATTAATAAGTCTACACTAGGTACGAGGTGAGAATATTAATTAAACATATATAGACATTTTATTAATAGATCTACACTGGGTATGAGGTAAGTATATTAACTATTAGTAATTTTATAGACATTTAGTCTACATTGTACACTGGCTATGAGGTAAGTATATTAATTAAACAGTTTTATAGACATTTTAGTAATATGTTTTCATTGGGTATGAAGTGAATATATTAACAAAAATAGTTCTGATGTTACTGTATAATTTAACAGTTTTATTTATAAAAAATTCATTAACAAGTCTACACTGAATATGTCAAAAGTGTGTTAATTTCATTCATTAATCTACACTGGGTATGAGGTGACTGAATTAATTTAACAGTTTTGAAAAAATTATATTTAATGTGTCTATACTGTGAATGAGGTAAGTTTATATTAAGTCACAATCACATTATACGACGCAAATCATTTGTCGCATCGCGCTGTGTAGTGTGTAGGAATGGGACGGTTCGTTTTTTTTATTTTTGGTTTGATTTTCGGCTTTTGGTCCATGGTTCGATTTATTTGTGATACTTTTCACAAGTAGTACAAGTACGCCAATTATCATACATACATTTTTATAAACTATTTTAAGAGCAAGACATTTTAGTTTTAATGGTCATTTGTAAAATAATTTTAAATATAAAATTATATCTTGACTTGAAAAAAAAATTAGCATTTTTAACCATGCTATGTTAGCGTGTTGCGTCTGGAATACTTGGGCAGTGTGTCCCCCCAGGATTTGAGTTCAGAGGGTTGGCAAAATAATTGGGGGGTGAGAATGCTAGGAATAGTCTCTCTCGTATGTTATTATTTATTTTTTTAATTCAGTTGGCTTTAGATGCATTCTGCAGTACATAATGTATGAATGTCATGTACACATTATAGAAGTCTAAAAGAAAGATATATGTCAAGACATATTTCTGTAATGTTTATTATTATTTTGATAATGTCAAATCTTTGATGAGAAGTATATATATATTTTTTGATGAGAAGTATTTTTTTATGGATTACTCAATATAAGCACAAATCAATCTAATTAAAATTAGCTCCACTATTACATGTGGATCTAACACCAGCCAGTTGGAGCTCATGTCCGCCAATCAAAACCTTACTTGCAGAATCCTGCCAGTGATTTAAAAATAATTTGAAAACATTCCAAATTATACTGAGGGTATATGATATGTTTCATGTGAATTACGAATGCCTTATTTAGACCAGTAGAACTAATTTTAATCGGATTGCTAACAACACTGTGTAGTCCCCAATGCCCAGGTAACATTTCGTCTGTAAATAATAATTTAAATATTGACCAATCACACTTCGCCTTTTATAACGTTATTTGGGAGCATACAAATTCTAAAAATATCGGGCGAGTCTATTTTAGTGTCCGCAGTACAGCGAACCATACCAATACGTACGGGGCGGGTTATCAGTGTTCAATTTTACATTAAAAATTATTTATTTATTTATAAAAAAACCCCAACTAAATCAGTCTTCAGTTTTACATTACAAATTATTTATTTTATAAAATAAAACATGTTTTAAGGCATTCGTAATTCACACGAAACATGTCGTATACCCTCAGGATAATTCGGAATGTTTTCAGATTATTTTTAAATCACTGGCAGGATTCTGCAAGTACGGTTTTGATTGGTGGACATGAGCTCCAACTGGCTGATGTTAGATCCACATGTAATAGTGGAGCTAATTTTAATTAGATTGAGCACAAATACATAATATATAGGCCTACTGTTGATTATTTAACTCAAAACTTACATAAAAAGGTATCACTGATTAAAAAAAAAAAAGATAAGTAAGCACAAGTACATGCATATAATATATAATAGTGAATTATTTAACTAGTTATTATTTTAATTTTTAGTCATACTGAAAATGAAAAAAAAAACAATTTGCAAATATTTATTTTAAAAAGTTTAAAAAAAAAATGCAGAGTACTTTGTGTACAAGGTAGCTTTGGATCTGCGGACGATTTCGTCCCGATAAAAACTTATGGAAATTAGCGATGTTGAATTTGTTTTAAATTAATATGACGGAAATTGAGCACAATTTTATAATTCTTGAAGTTAACAGGTCTTTACTTTTTTCAATTTTGCCAACTGGGACGAAACATACTTAAAATGTTTATTCTCTTGTCGGATTAATAACTGTAGTCAGTCCCTATTTTGGGAGGTTACAATTTTTACGGTCCCGGCAAGACATTTGCGGGTTCTGTGCAGGATCTGTATAGCACCTATGGCCCATGTCAGGTTTAAGGGAATCAAATGCTGTGATTGGCCAAAATAATTCACAGGTCATGGGGGTTACCAACAAGGTGCGGAAATGTTTATACATATACCATTTAACAAAAAAATTAAATTGAAATGAACAGTAACATTGAATAATTGTCCCATGCCTAGTAGTGTGTATTGAAAAACCAGTCACACATGACAGTCGTTGTATAGCATGTCGTGGCTTGCAACGTGACCGTTCAGTTGAGTTGCATCATCTAATGTGATCTATGCTTTATATATATATTAGTATTATAATTTAAATGAAAGTTTATTTTCTGGGTTGTTGGTATATTTAAAAATTGCCTCACTCCATTTTGTCAGTTTTAGAGCAGCCTTTAAGTTTTTACGGGATTTATAATTATTATGCTTCTTCTGTATTTTCAGCAAAAAAATGGTTGCCATGTGGACGTGTGGGGATATTTTTAAAACTGGTTATTTTATTCTGCGTGAGGCACCAGTACAGTTCTGGATCTGTGGGGCACTACAGGTGTCCATAGACATCGCAATTTTCATGCAGGTCCTCATATACAGACGCAGGCCACCCATCACCGTGGTCAAGGCTGCACGGAGTTGACAAATTGTTGATATATGAGATATTATAGAATTACGGCCATTCTTTAAACAGGGCTAGCTCTGCCACTCACCAGATTCGACAATTGCAAATTTTAGGATAAACTGGCAAATTTTATTTTCATTTGGCGAAAACATTTCATGTAATAATTGGTGTTTTCTTGCAAAATAACTATGGGTTTGCATTTTTTTTAGATAATTTGGCGAAATGTTTTGCTCACCCACAGCTAGCCCTGTTTAAATCATGTGAAAGACACTGTTCTAAGTTTGCTTGCATTCTTAAAACATTTAAAACTAAAATTAAGTAATCAATATTTTTTCTTCGTGTTTAGGGTATCAGTCATGGGTGTATGGGGACTCTTTGATTTAGGGGGGCTGGAGGGGTTGATTTGCCCGAAATTTTACCTAGATAAAAACTGCCCGAATTTTTCCCACTGTTTTGCCTGAATTGGGGGGGGGGGGGGGCAATACTTTTATGTTACATTCACAGGGGACAATATTTCGAAATCTGAGGTAACCGGAAGTCTGTTCACGTGGTTTTTACCTAGGTAACCAATTACTCAGTTACATGAAATATATTTGCGTAACCCATGGGTTACCTGATCGGTTACCTCAAAGTTAAGTTGAAATCATATTTTAAATACATAATTGTTAGCCCAAACATAAAGTTAAAACAATATACAATAGAAAACATTTTATAAAACAGTTCCTTTCATGCTTGCTGAAGTTAACAATATTGTAAAAGGACTAAATATCAGCCCCAGTACTGAAACAAAAAAGATACACTTCCAGGTTCCTTTTCTTTTTTTTGCAGTGGCAATGCTACTTTCACTTTATCGATGGTACTTCTATAATACAGTAACGTTTGAAAAATTTTGTTTTTTTAAAGCTCATTAGGCTATGCCATGTTAGTATTTTTCACCTTTTTTTGTGTGTGACACTTTTGGATTCCTGTTTATGTCAAAACTGTTTTCAACATTTGTAAAATATTATGTCTAATATATATTCCTTTAGAGATAAATGGCAGTAGATAATTTATCCTCCCCCAGTGGTCTTTGCACATTTCTTTAAAACCTTTGGCTTGACTCTATGCAAAGCATTTAGTTTAGACAGGTCGCAAGTTACAACTGTTGAAATATAACGTTGTCTACTGGCTTGCTGCGCATCAGGTCAGGGTGTAACTGATTTGTAGTTCATGTAAATTAATTTTGCGTAACCGACACATGAACAGAACGGCAGTTTAAGTGAAATATCGTTCCCTGCAATCATTTTGCATTTCTTTCATGTGCCTTTGAATTATGCCGGTTGTATGTTTTGATTGCAACTTTTTTTTTTAATGTATTATACTACCAGTAATTACAATTTAATTTTTGGGGGTCTTTTGTTTTGTTTTGTTATAAAGGTGGGTAAAAGTTGTAAAGACTGCTAAATTTAATATTCATTTTAATATTTTTTTTTTTATAAATTACAGGTAATAGAAATTTTGTTTATATGTACATGTATAGTCTTTTCTTTTTTTTCTTGGCTAGACATGTTGGTATTGTTTTTAGATATACATGATATATTAGTTGTATTTTTCTATAAACATATATATTATTTAAAATCCAAAATATTTGAATAGTGTATTCTTTTGGAATTTTCTATTTGTTTATTTTGAGACCACCAGGTCTCTAATTTGCCACATAAATATAATCATAAAAAGAAGGCTGTTTTCAGTGAGTTTTATTATTAGTTTTCTTCTAAAGATTTTGTTTAGATGATCAATTAATATACATGTGGGGAATCCAGAATTATTTGCTGTGGTATGTTCCAGTGGTAAAGCGCTCGCTCGACACGCGGTCGGTCTGGGATCGATCCCCGTTAATGGGCCCATTGCGCTATTTCTCGTTCCAGCCAGTGCACCACGACTGGTATATCAAAAGTCGTGGTATGTACTACCCTGTCTGTGGGATGGTGCATATAAAAGATCCCTTGCTACTAATCGAAAAGAGTAGCTTATGAAGTGGCGACAGCGGGTTTCCTCTCTCAATATCTGTAGTATTTTGACATATACGTACAGGAATTTGTAAGGGTTAGTTTGTTTTGTTTAACCATTAAAGCATATTGATAAATCATCAGCTATTGGATGTCGAGCATTTCGTAATTCTGACATAATCTTAGAGAGAAAACCCGCTACATTTTTCCATTAACAGGATGGATATTTTATATGCATCATTTCACTGACAGAATGGCACATACCACAACCTTTAATATAGCAGTCGTGGTGCACTGGCTGGAACAAGAAATAGTCCAATAGGCCCACCGAAGGGGATCGATCCGAGACTGCACGTGCATCAGGCGAGCGCTTTACCATTGGGCTCAAATTATTTTGCAATGTTTTTGTTTAAAGATGTTTAGCTCTTACCTAAGGGAAGGAAAGAAATATTTGTTTAATGACACCTTAGCACACTTTAAACTACAGCTATTTGGTGTCTAACTATTGGAGAGAGAGAGAACGAGAGAGAGAGTTAAAAGTTAGTTTGTTTTGTTTAACGACACCAATAGAGCACCTTGATATATTAATCATTGGCTATTGGATGACGAACATTTGGTAATTTTGACATGTAGTGTTAGAGAGGAAACCTGCTAGATTTTAGAGAGAGAAAGAGAGGGAGGAGGAAGGAATGGAAACCTGCTGCTACCACATAGGTTACACATACCAATAAAACAGCAAAAGATCTTTTGTATGCACTTTCCACTTAGACAGGACAGTACATACCACTGCCTTTGAATGTCCACTAATGAACCACTGAATTGCGGAAAAACACAATTTCGTAGAGGATGATCAATCCTGCAGCCCATTGCACTTAGGTGAGCGCTCTACCAACTGAACTATTTTCCGCATCATCTCATGCAGGGCTAGCTCTGGCACTCACCCAGTTCGCCAGGTAAATATTTTAAAAACAATTTTTATTTTATTAATTTGGCAAATACATTTCATGTAATAATTGTTATTTTAATGTTCTGTTCACACACAGCTATATGTAGCCATGCTCATGCCTAAGTGTAATAGGATCTGTCACTTCAAGGAAATGAAATTGTTATGTTAAAGGGACTGTAATGAGTGCAGCCATTGTAACCTGAACGATCATTCTTGACTAATTGCAATGACTACATTTGCCTCCAGATTAATATTTGAGAAGCAAAGATTGTTTCCTAAAAACAAAATTAGAAATTGAGAAGCAGTTTAAGAAATTAGTCTCCAAATTAGATGCTCGAAACCTTAGTGGTATAGGAGCATGGAAAAGTCTTCACTCACCCAAATTAGATTTCTTGTGAGACTCTTAATGTAACTTTTTAATAACAATGTGGAAGATCTGAGATCAATGTGGATAAAAGCTCTTTTTTTTTAATTCTGCATATACCAAGAAGCTTTGTGTATTTTAAGCAGCATTTACTGTCATTTCAAGCCTTGGAATATTGAATACATTAATGAATGAATAGATGTGTTACAGAAAACAAAAGCACAACTTCTATACTTAACTAAATTGGTCTGTTTTGAGTCTTTTACACTCAGTACATTGTATTTGCTCATGTCGAGAAATGTCAGCAGATGGTTGTGTACTATTTGTATCTCCTTTGTGATCAGGTGCTAAACAGCCTCAATTACTGTTATATGTCAGTATGCATAATGCAATAATTGTCTACATTGTGAACAATACCAAACTTGTACCAGTATATGTATCATTGAAATGATGATGTTGAAGAAAATGTATGTCAGTAATCTTGGGCTTTCTGTCAGAAAATAATTTGAGGATACCCAATTTTAAAAAAACGTGCACCTTCTAGGTGGTTATAAGGTGAAATCTTTTGAATCATGTACTTTGACCAATTTTAAACAGTGGTTCTCTTACTATAACCTTTCTAAAAATTGTTAAAATGTATCCATTAATTTCCAAGATTTTACGATACCAGGGATGTCATTAATAGCCGGCACTGGGCGATTTTTCGCCGGGTATCGAACTTCCAATAAACAATGCTTATCGACTTTTTGTTGATTAATGGCCGCCTGTAATTTGATTTTCACCTGCTATTTTTATTTTTAATGACATCACTGGATACATGTACGTACATGTGTAACTCTAAACTTCATACCATCTGGCAGAAACCCTGGGTCTGGTCCATAAGTATTCAGTCTTGGACTGATCTTTGTATATTATTTACATGACAGTGTGTGATCTCTCTGGGATATTACAACTCATATACATGTACCTGGCCTGGTGCTTATAAAATGTTGAGAGTTGAGACTCAAGAACCTAAATAGAGTCCAAGACACTAATGTCATGACAATGCCATGCAAATTATATGTATGTGATGTCATTAGAGATCCAAGTCTGGACTCTAAACATTTTAATAGCACGGGCCCTGTTTGACCTCATTGGATATAAGTTGAGTGTGTGAGTGAGTGAGTGAGTGAGTGAGAGATCATTTAGTAAACCTCACAGCTATTTCAAAAATAATATGCCAGTGGTGAGATGTAGTGTTGAATACCAACAACATGGCAGCTTTGTTTTTCAAATACGATTCAGAAAACCTTTAATAATTCATTCATTTAATTTATTTAATATGTGCTTGTATTCAATAAGATTCAAGCACACACCTCTGTTATCTAGTTTGTCCAATACAGTATGTTAATGAATTCAACATAATATTTAAGTGTTCATGAGAATGAAGTCTGTGTAATGGTCTTACACCTTTCCCACTTGTCCTGTGTGTGAACTGGTATGGGATGAGTTGAGTAAATCACTATTGGCTATTACATGTCAAACATTGGCCATTTACACATGTACATGTAGTCTTCAGAGGAAACCCTTCACAAGTTGTACATTTTTCTTTATTTATAGTTCAAGCACACTGTTCTGGACACACACCTCAGCTATCGGGGCTGTCTGTCGGGGGCAGTGGGTTAGTTGTTAGTGGTTAGTGAGAGAGAAGAGGGTGTAGTGGCCTTACTGAGTCATTAAACTTGCTCTGTATAAGAGTCTGTACCGGGATGTGAACACAGTACCTATCAGTAGGGCGTCAATGAGTACTCGGGCAGGGGCCAAGTCTAGCAACACTTGAGTCCGTTCACAAGACTTTTTTTTTATGTGATTTTGCCATATATCTGCCTCCATTTTGCCACATTTCTGCCTCATGTTACATTATAGGGTTATGAGACATGGAGAGAAAACAAAAGTTGAATATGTGGAATGCAGAACAGTGGCATGATTTGACATCCATGTTCAGCGCTGGAATTAAGATGCAGCTGGTATTAAGACACATAATGCTAGTTTACTTTATTCCTTATTCTCAGTTTGACACCCAATAGCCAACTTATTTTTCGTGCTGGAGTGTCGTTAAACATCTGTTCTATTCTACATTCTTCATCTAGTGTAAGTGTTGGGTCCAGGTCGAGTTTGACCCTTGAGTACTCAAGTGTTAATATCTCGTGGATGCCCTACCTACATGTGTATAAGTCCCTAACTATAGGTGATCCGGAACTATCGTATCACCAGTACCAGTTGAGGCTGGTGTTTTTCCCATCATCATCTAGGGATGTTTTATTGCACTTTCCCCACAGAAAACACAACGTATGCCACATCCTTTGATATACCAGTCATATAGCGCTGGTTGAGATGGGCAAAACACAAATGGAGAATGGGAGGAGGTTCCATCCTATGACCCAGGCATCTCAGGCAAGTCTGATGGCTTATACACCACCAAGGCAAATACTTGGAACACTATTCAGATAACTGCTAACAGGAATACCATACTGATACAGTCTGCACAATTACCTCTACAACCTCGGTTACAGGGTCTCAATTGTCATTTCATACCTGTCACACTGTAATCTTAGCAATTTTAATTTTAGCTTATGAAATTTATACGGCAACACACCACCATTTGTTGTGTCGTTACTTGTTGTACCGGCTTAATATAGTCCAGTTTAGGAAATAGTTCCTTGTAAAAAAAAATACATCAAAATTCTGATATGCATTTTGAAATCTTTCTTTGATAATTACACATAGGTTAACTTCTGTAGTATTTAAATAACCCATTGCTTTGAATTAACTTGTTATATGTAGTACTAACTGATAACTGTGTAAGTGGTATGGTGCCACTTGTGCAACAGCAACACAAGGCAGTGGTCCGGCATAGGGGCCATTAATTGAAAAAATTTGTGGTCGATCTATGTTGATTTTTTTTACACGGTACTTGTCAGTTGAGAGCACTATAATTAGTAGTCACATGACCCTCTCAACTGTTGTATTTTTCACAGAATATATTCTGACCGACATTGTATTGAACTGCATGGAGTAATGAATGGTGGTGTGTAACCTTAACAAAAAGAAAGAAAGAAATGTTTTATTTAACGATGCACTCAACACATTTTATTTTACGGTTATATGGCGTCAGACACATGGTTAAGAACCACACAGATTTGGAGAGGAAACCCGCTGTCACCACATAGGCTACTCTTTTACAACAGGCAGCAAGGGATCTTATTTGCGCTTCCCACAGGCAGGATAGCACAAACCATGGCCTTTGTTGAACCAGTTATGGATCACTGGTCAGTGCAAGTGGTTTACACCTACCCATTGAGCCTTGCGGAGCACTCACTCGGGGGTTTGGAGTCGGTATCTGGATTAAAAACCCAATGCCTCGACGGGGATCCGAACCCAGTACCTACCAGCCTGTAGATCGATGGCTAACCACGATGCCACTGAGGCTGGACTAACCTTAACAGAGGCAAAGTTAGTTTACTTTGTTCCCTAGTTAATATGAAACGCTGTTACAACAATGGTTGGGGAGAGTTTTTAATGAGTTGAGGGTTTATTTACCAATAAGGGGGCCAGATGTAGCCCAGTAGTACAGCACTCACCTGATGCACGATTGATATAAGATTGATTCCTGTCAGTGGGCCCATTGGGCTATTTCTCATTCCAGCCAGTGGTATGTGCTATCCTGTCTGTGGGATGGTGCATATAAAAGGTCCCTTGCTGCTAATCGAAAAAGAGTAGCCCATGAAGTGGCGAGTTTTCTTCTCTCAATATCTGTGTGGTCCTTAACCATATGTCCTTAACCATATGTCCTTAACCATATGTCCTTAACCATATAAGCATAAATAAAATGTGTTGAGTGCATCATTAAATCAAACATTTCCTTCCTTATTTACCCAAATTTTTTATTATTTTGAAACTGAAATTTGCAATGTTCTTCAAAACTGAACACCCCCCCCCACCCCATACAACTGCTGTATTATTTGGCATACCTTGTTTGAAGCTGGGTCTTTTATAGGTTCCCAAAACTACAAGGGGATGGAGAAAAAATTATGAGTTCACTGCTCGTTGGCCAGTATTGTTAAAATAAAAATTAGAAAACATTCATAAACAAGAATGAAAATTAAAAGCATTATTGTCTAATATTCTCATCTCTCCCCTCATGTCACTTTGACCAGTATGGGGCCAACTATTATTGTTAATGTATTCATTAGAGAATGCTGTCCTTCCAAGGGACATTTTCAGCCACCGTAACGTTTCCGGTTTATATATACATTTGTACATGTAATGTATCCCTTTCTTGATTAAAATTACATATTATTGACATTTTCTCACTTAGGACATAAGTCGTTGAATCCAGTGTTTCTTGTTGTAGTAACTCGAACATGTTACAGTGTCAGGAATGTCCCTTTAATTATGTCAAAGTGCAATTTCCATTAGTAATAATTTAATATTAAAGGCACTCCTGTGTTTGCAGCCATTCTAAGATGTTTCTGACTACCAGAGTGTTTTTTTGTGACTAAAATTACATATAAAATACATTTTCTTGTTTAGAACACCAGTGTCTGTATATTCAGTGTGTTTGTATGCTAAATATTGTAGCAGTCATTTTACTTTGTAACATACATGTATATTTGTTCATTGTACTAAATCATTGGAAGGTAAAATCCAGTTTAGGCTATGACAAACAGGGTGTTAACAACACCTTGTTTATACAGATACCAATATTCTAAACAAGAAAGTAAATATTAAATTTTAGTCATCAAAATGACTCTGTATGTCCTAAACATATTACAATGGTAGCAAACTTGAGATAATCCCTTTAATATTAAATTTAGATGTTTCAGTATTTGTAGGGCTACATGTAGCTCTGGCACAAACTGAATTTTAGGATGGATTTTATTTCAATTTGGCCATGTAATGTCATCTAATGATTGATGTTTTGTCAGAAAATATCAGTTTTTGCAACTTTAATAAATAATCTGCTGAAATTTTCTGCTTTCCTTGGTTTGAAATTAAATTGTGAATGATCCTTTAATTATTACATCAAAGTGTAATTGTTGTTTATTATAATATAATTTAAACGTAAACTTTTTAGCAGTTGAAATTAAATTGAGATGGTTTACTTTAGCTGTTGTTCAGAAAGAAAGAAATGTTTTATTTAACGACACACTCAACACATTTTATTTACGGTTATATGGCGTCGGGACATATGGTTAAGGACCACACAGATATTGACAGAGGAAACCCACTGTCGCCACTTCATGGGCTACTTTTTTCGATTAGCAGCAAGGGATCTTTTATATGCACCATCCCACAGACAGGGTAGTACATACCACGGCCTTTGATATACCAGTCGTGGTGTGCTGGCTGGAACGAGAAATGGGCCCACCGACGGGAATCAATCCCAGACCGACCGCGCATCAAGCGAGTGCTGTACCACTGGGCTACCTCCCGCTCCCTGTTGTTCAGAATCCACATGCATTACATAATATTTGTTCAATCAGACATGCCGACTAATTAAACATTTTATTTTTAATGTTTCTATGCATAAATATATTTTTTTCATTTGTGGAAATTTGTTGATTTATTGATGAAAGTTTTTTAACTTCAATGTACATACATACATGTGAATAAAAATAAATAAAAGTTTCTTCAGTACTTAATTTTTATTCATACTCAGAAAAACGTTTCTGTGCATCAAGCAAAATGGTCTCAAACCTACTGCAAAGTTTGTAAATGGTTGAAGTTTGTTACTTGTTTAAACATCACCATAATTGTGCAAATCCTCTCAATGTTTACAAACAACCAATAAATATTTTCTTAAAAATTAATATGATTCAATACCATTTAATATTTTACATTGTGCATTACTTGGATGGAGTTTAACACTTCAGCACTTTGTTTAAAAATTGTTTTGTTTAATGACACCACTAGAGCACATTGATTTATTAATCATTGGCTATTGGATGTCAAACATTAATTTTAGTAATTCAGTCTTTGTGCAGAAACCTGCTACATTTTTCAATTAGTAGCAAAGGATTTTTTATATGCATCATCCCAAACAGGATAGCACATACCACAGCCTTTGATATACCAGTGGTATTGCACTGGCTAGAACAAGAAATAGCAGTGCTGCCACTTTATATTATACTTTTATTATATTAGGGTTTTTTAATACTTTTTTCACATGACAATACTTTTTAATACTTTTTTTCTGCAAAAAACTCATTGTTCAGTAGGTCAATGAATGTTTTCTCGCAACCATAATTTTTCAACAATCTAATTAAAATTAGCTCCACTATTACATGTGGATCTAACACCAGCCAGTTGGAGCTCATGTCCACCAATCAAAACCTTACTTGCTGAATCCTCCCAGTGATTTAAAAATAATTTGAAAACATTCCGAATTATTCTGAGGGTATACGACATGTTCGTGTGAATTACGAATGCCTTAAAACATGTTTTATTTTATAAAATAAATAATTTTTAATGTAAAATTGAAGACTGATAACCCACCCCGTACGTATTGGTATGGTTCGCTGTACTTCGGCCACTAAAATAGACTCGCCCGATATTTTTAGAATTTGTATGCTCCCAAATAACGTTATAAAATGCGAAGTGTGATTGGTCAATATTAAATGCTACACAAAATCTCGTACACCGGGTCACAGGCAACCCTGACCTTGGTGTACGGAGATAGAGTTCCGAAGAAAGGAAGGTGAAGGAAGAGGAGACGTGCGCCAGCGGCGGCGCAGGGGGAGTCTAAACCGCCGGCAGCGACTCCGTCTGCTGGACCGCCCAACGCCGACCCCCCGAAGAAGAAGACGAAGAAGGAAGTGGCCCCGGCTCCATCCATCGCAGTCTCTTCGACGGAGAATGAGGATCTGAATGAGTCTGACACAGCGATCTGTGTCACACCCTACAACAGACCCGATCCACCGGACTTTACTTCTGGACCTCCGGATGTGTCGCCAATTCAAATGACGACGCCCGTAGAGGTCCAGGCCCGGAAGACGGCAGTCGTGAAGAGGAAGGCGACCACTCCCCCGAGTGTCACCCCAGCCAGGCCATGTCGCCCCACTCGCCGAAGCCAGAGCAACAACCAACCAGACAGTGGACACTTAAGGCCAGCAAATTACATCCGCGATTCCATCAACTCATCAAAACCAACCTGGAGGACGTTCGCCAACTCATCAGTGAGCCCAAGCACAAAGCTTACCACCCTTTGCCAGCCAATCCCGATGAAGGGGACTTCGCCGTCCACCGAGTCCAAGTTGATGTGGATATCAACGCAGTTTGCGTCACCATCTGCCGGAGGGGGAGATACAACCAAGCGCTGCTACTCGAGGAGATGGACAACCCCACTCTACACCGTGTCCTCAAAACCATAGCGGGGGATGACTACCGTTTCATCACCAAGAGTTTAGCAGCCTCCCCCTACCGGCCTGATCTTCCACATCTGGACACCACCGACTTCATCGGATCGCCTTAGACGCCAACCTTTGCTAGGACAGGTATCAACCTCCTTTTTGGGGCTAGTTAGACTTTAAACGTTTTCGAAGCAGTTCAAAATTCTTATGTTTATTTTTTTATAAATAGTCTGACGCATTTTATTTTGGCGCCCGATCAATTGCTCAAAATCACCTTAAAAACTTTTCGGCCGAGCAGTCATAACTTTTTGGGTTTAAATTTAGAGTCCAGACATGTTTTTGGATGCAGTTACTCTTTGTAGACTTAGGTAAATTACAGGCTTCACCGAGGAATCGAAATTCAGCCAATCAGAGCACGGCTCCCACTCGATGTTACTTGAGGTCTGCGAAGTGTGTGCTATTTGGTCCGCGCTCGCGTTGACTTTACTAAATGGCTTTTTTCCAAATTCCGCCCACCTCAAACTTATCCCCCCCCCCCCCCCCCCCCCCCCCCCCCCCCCCCGCCCCGGAGTTGGTCACTGGCGAAGTCGGAGGCTAAATCCGTAGTGGGCGTGCCTGAACCTTCGTGGATAGGGGGGCACGTAAATATAGTTGCCCATTGCCCAATGCTACACAAGGACGGAGGGGGATGGGTGGTGATGATGACCATTGGATTCATTAGAGTAGGGACGTAAGACAATAAGTACAACCTTAACACCAAACTAGGATTACATAAAGACTACATGCTCACCGCAACAATACACAGGATGCATTGACTAATGATAACAATGCATCCGCCCCCCATTTAATGGCCCTGCACGTGCTCTAATAAGGAACCGGACAAAAGAATACCGGTTCCGAGTACACAATTGCAATGCACCCGGGGGAGGCCGAACAAAAGAATATCGGCCTCCCCCACACAATCCCCAAATACTTGCTGCTGGAAACTTGTACTTGGTGTCACTAAGGAGGAAACAGAGCACCCTGCCAACATCAGCACGTCGACCACCCCGGAACAAAACGCCTTGCCTACCAGTGTCTACACAATTGCACGAGTCTCCTCTGGGTTGTCATGCCACGACTAGAAGAGGTCAGGTCCTTATAAGGACCCTACGGACAACCTAGGGAGACAACCAGCATCATGAAGGTCTATAATTAACGAGCTACTCTCGACCCACTAACGAGCTACTCTCGATTCAAAACCTATACTAGCTCGCCCATTTACCTTTCGACCGACCGTTCAAAATTGCGCCCAATTTCCTCAACAAAATGCGCACCTTTTCTCTTTGGCATTAACGGCTCCATTCAAATTCCATAGCACCACCACCACCCCCACCCGCCTACTACCGATTCAATCGGGCTGCTGGTGCTCCCTTGCACCTGCCAGCGTAGGCGGTCCCTCCTTCCCCACACACACACCCCACCCCCCCCCCCCCCCTTTCCTGTCATAGACGGAGGAGCCGGGCGCGCGCTACAACAGCTTGTTCTGAATGTGCACGTAAAACCCTATGACCTGACCTGGTCAATATTTAAATTATTATTTACAGACGAAATGTTACCTGGACATTGGGGACTACGCAGTGTTGTTAGTTTTAAATCACTGGCAGGATTCTGCAAGTAAGGTTTTGATTGGTGGTCATGAGCTCCAACTGGCTGGTGTTAGATCCACATGTAATAGTGGAGCTAATTTTAATTAGATTGCATTTTTCAACAGCAAATAATATTTTATATGCACATTAGTATGTCCACCTTAGCAAATGTGTCCTTCCATGTAAGTAATTTAAGTCATGGGGCACAAATTGGATTAGGAACAAAACAAATGGTTCTGGCCAAAGAAAATGATAATGTATCATGATAAACTACGCCCGTACAAACATGCAAACATGATTATGACAGCACACAAAAACTCCCTGACATCGTCAGAAGCACGCACGGACACTCATTCGCCATCCAAATGTGAGGGTGGAGGAAGGGTAATACATTATCTTCAGAGCGGTGGGGGGGGGGGGGGGGGGGGGTAACTATTAACTTTTATAAAATACACATCCATCCCCCTTCCTCCCCCCCCCCCCTCCCCAATTAAAAAAGCCTGGCTATATCAGTACTTAAGAGCTGGGTCTACTGATCCTGCTCGCACCCCATTGATATTTTCCCTTATGAAAAATCATCGGCTATTGGATGTCAAACATTAGTAATTCTGACTCGGAGGAAACACGCTACATTGTTTCCTAATGCAACACGGGGTCTTTTATATGCACCTACCCACAGACAGGAAAACACATACCATCGACCTTTGTCCAGTTGTGGTGCACTGGTTGGAACGAGAACCGTTGCTTATGACGTCGATAAAAACTCATCACGGAAATTATTCTTACTTTCTCAAATAACTAGTTACAGTAATTGTCCCTACCTATCACAACCATAGCCCTTTTGTTTATGTCCCTGGCGATTTTATCTTTTAACAAACGCAGGTGTCGGAAGATGTCAGCTACTCAGGCGCATGTGCAAGAGTGGGGGAAGCATGATTCGAACCCACTATGACATTTCGCTCGCCAGTCTTGACCCCCCGCACAATTTCCTACACATATGCGCTTTGCAAATGAAGGTTCCAGCGATATATTAATTCCATATTGGGAGGATGGGAGTGGTGCATAATCTTCACATTCGGGTAAGAATATACTCTCTGGCATACACCCCCCCCCCCCCCCCCCAACTCCACCCTCCCCAGCTTCTGACGCCTATTGATATAGTTCAGGTCACCTCTAGCCCTACCCATTATTGATATTGATATGTGGGATCTTTTATATGCACCATCCAACAGACATGATAGCACATATCACAGCCTTTGATATAGCCTACCAGTCGTGGTTCACTGGGTGGAACGAGAAATAGCGCAATGGGTCCACCGACGGGGATCAATCCCAGACCGACCGCGCGCGCACGCACACACACACACACACACACACACACAGAGAGAGAGAGAGAGAGAGAGAGAGAGAGAGAGAGAGAGAGAGAGAGAGAGAGAGAGAGAGAGAGAGAGAGAGAGAGAGAGAGAGAGAGAGAGAGAGAGAGAGAGAGAGAGAGAGAGAGAGAGAGAGAGAGAGAGAGAGAGAGAGAGAGAGAGACAGACAGACAGACAGACAGACAGACAGACAGACAGACAGACACATTACATTCACGTTTAATCAAGGTGAACAAATATTTGATCTACGAGTCGTATGCCTGCTTGGCGTGTGTACCTCTCTGATATACCAGTCGTGGTGCACTGGCTGGATCGAAAAATAGTCCAATGTGCCCACTGACGGGGATCGATCCCAGACTGACCGCGCATCACAAACTAATGAGAGCGTATAACCTTCCAAATGTCCGTCTAGCTCTCCAGCTCTGTTACACTCGGAATAGGCCTACTCGGGCTAGCATGTCTCAAACCACAATCCTGATTTAGGAACGTTAACGGTGTTTGTTTCTACGCGGACCCACAACCCTCCACTCTCACTAGGTGGTGGTGGTGATGGTGTGTGTGTGTGTGTGGGGGGGGGGGGGGGGGTCATGGATAACTAATCTCTTCCCCTTCCCCAAATCGAGAGACTTCATTCTTTTTCTCATCTTTTACGTTTTAGACGTTGCATTCAAACGTTTGTATTTCACGTAAACATCGGGCTAAAGTAGGCCTACCAAGGTGAAATATAACCTCTCACTGAGAATTTAAATTCCCCTCCCATGGAAAACCTAGACACAGGCCCCTGTAGATCGATCCGCCCTAAACGGTCAATCCACTGCTGGTATAATTAAAGAGTAAAATAAACTGGAAATATGTCCTAATTTTATTTTATAACAGGCATCGCAAGTGGTGCATAAAACAACCCTTGCCAACAACAGGAAAATGCAGCGTGTTACCTCTCTAAGATTCGGGCAATATGTCAGAATTACCCATTAGGGACGGTCCATAAATATCGATGTGCTTCACAATCCGAACAATGTTCGGAAGGGGGGGGGGGGGGAGGGGGGGTAAAAGCCATGTTCAGATTGCTTTTCAGGTAAAACAGCGGTCCATCGAAGGTCAATGTTTCGTACACATTATATCAATGTTTTTATGTTAGGATTGGGGGGGGGGGGGGAGGGGGGGATCAATCCCAATCCTACCATTGTTAGGATTATGAAAACCATTGACATTTATGGATCGTCCCTTAGGCATCCATTCCATTCCGTAAGTTTTTAACATTTATACCACAGTTTTGAGCATGTCTGCCCAGGAGTTCGATCGCTGAGAGGCCAGGGACCCAACCCGGGGCAGATATTAGGCATCCAATAGACGATGATTAATAAAGCACGCGGAAGTGTTATCTAGTGAGGTTGACAAAACGGTTTGTTTAATGTACGACATTAAGATAACACGGAAATAGAATGAGTTAGGCACCAAATTTATTATTATTCCCTTTACTATGCAAGAACATTTCAATCATATGATAAATCTTGACAACTGTAAATTGGTTTTTATCATATTGTAATCAAGAAAGTAATAAAGTTACAAATATTTGAGAAATTAATAAAATAACACATAGTATAATAATAAAATACACGAAACATAGAAAGGTTTCGTTTAATCGAGTCTTTAAATTCCTCCCAAAAAGTATTATATAATCAGTGGTTTAAAGCAAATCAAACTTAGTACGCCTGAGATATTTGCACCTTTGAAATGCAAATATAAGTGCGAAAATACTCTTTTGATCTTCTTTCTACGAGGAAAGGAGAAAATAAAATTAATTTAAGCAATAAAATAAAATTAAATAAGGAGGCATGATGGAATTGGTTTGCACTGGTTCGAAGTTTGGTTAGATAATTGAATCATAATTAAAGCATGGTGAAATAACATTTTATATCTATATATAAATCGGAAAGACCACCATCTCATAATTCATCACATTCTATTTTTATTTTCTATAATGAAATGTTAACGTACACGACCTAGCCCCGTGCTTATAAACCTTAATGTCTAGACTTTAATAAAGTCCACACTTTAACGTCATGGCAACGCCATTCAAATAGCATTACGTTAAAGTCTGGACTTTATTAAAGTCTAGACTTTAAGGTTTATAAAGACGGGCCCAGATCAATGAAGCGAAACGTTAAATATGTTCACACAAACTGAGTCACTCGAGCTTACTAATCTCTTTATAATATTATATAACATCGATTTTCTTCTCTGGTGTATTTGTCAGCGTATTATATTTATCAAGTGTAGACAAGTATCTAATGGCTGTCTGCTTTCCATACAAGTTTCACTTCATATATTTCTTGCTTCAATTCGCAATATACGAAATTAGCTTTTACACGGAAATAGTGGAATCAATCACACAATCATGAAACGTGTTTTCTCAATCAAAACAATTGAGGGTGACTAATAATGAAATTTCTTCAACTTTCCAGTTTAGATTGATAATCTAATTGAAATACCCTTTACGGTCTTTAAAACATCAAATATAGTTAATTAGTTTATCACATATTTCAAATATATGCAACACATTGGACTTGAACCTTTCGTACTGCTATTTATATAGCACAAAAAGAAATGTTTGACGTGGTATGTAAATCAAACTTGTCCTGTCTATAAGTTCGTACCTTGAAATGCGAATTTAGTTTGATATTACATTTTTTGACCTTCTTTCCACGAGGAAAGAAGAAACTTGCATATTATATTAAAGGGAGATACCTTAGTTTCTAAACACAAAGGCATTTTGTTTACTATTAGAGCCGTTTTTAATAACTGAAATCATACCTTACTTAGATTTTATTGTTTAGATTATCCTTTTCCGTACATGCAAAGTGTTTTTGGTCATCCTAGTCTTTTTAATATCACAAAATGCATTTCTCATATTTTTAAAAACGCACGTGTGTCTGAGAAGTAACAGCTATGGAGTCCAGTTATAATCAATTTTAGAGGGTATTTCACCATTTTAAAGTCACAGACTCCTGTTTTACTCAGTTGTAACTTTATTCCAATGTGTTACAGGTTTGTAGATTAACTAAACTCAGTGTTAATGTTCACGGGTTGAAACTAGGGTATGTCCCTTTAAAAATTAGTCTGATTTTCAAACATCACGCCTGTTTCATTATTGTTAATATTCGATCTATGCATGTACTTCATGTGTTATAATCGATTATTTTTAAGTACGTTACTACATAAAACAATAATGCACCTAAAAAACCCCACATGACATCGTGTAAAATATGGTCCATAAATATCGTATGAACCCTCTCCCCCTTTTAGAACATAATTAAATTAACCCACATTGACATAACTTGATTAGTGGAAATTAGATAACATTCCAGGCGGAACAGCTGTCGGTTTTGACCCCCTCTGTGCCGCCCCTGAGGCACGTTTCCTCTTATACTCTCTTCGGAGCCGGCTCACCATACACCAAAATCACGGTTGCCAGGTCTGCGCGACGCAATACTGCAACAAATTCCCGTGACCCGATCCCCTCTACCTGGTTACGGCCCAGACCTTTGATATGCCAAGAAAAATAGCAAAGTGGAGATCGATCCCAAACATACTGCACATCAGGCGAACGCTTTACCATGGAACTACGACCCCTGGTTTAACAGTCGCAAAACATTTAACAATAAATGGAAAACATTTTTTATTATTTTTTATTATTATTCTTATTTGTTTATTTATTTATTTATTTATTCATTCATTTATTTTTATTTTTATTACGCCTATTAGTAGGATTTTTCATAACATAATTATAAATAACTATATAACAAAATGAGTTTGGTACGTGTCACAATGGTACGAAATGACTATTGTACGAAATGGTACAAAATAAGTATAATTCGGAGGGATGGGTATCAAATTGGTTGCCAGTCTGATTAAAGCCAGCTTAATAAATCTGGCACTGGACATAACCAGTGTGTCCGGCCGTTTAAAAACAAGAAAAAAGAAGTATTACTATTAACCAATCACACCAAAAGCTAAAACCGTGTATTTCCTCATTATTTCCCTATTCTTCGAGAAGCCACGTTATCGTGTACAATACAAAAAAATAAATATAGCCTCTTTGCACGTCTATGCTAAGTTTGGAACCAATCAAAGTAATTGTAAAATGTAGCAATGATTCCCAGGTTAAACTATTTAAAAACATTTTCAAAAATGGAAAAATTGTAATTATTAATAACATATATTTATAATATATGCAAGACATGTAGGTCGAATCGTTTAGAAATTTATTTAAATATCACAAAATGACTCTATATCATTGGTATGTAAATCAAACTTATCCTGTCTGTGAATCCGTACCTTGAAATGCGGATTTATATTCTTAATCATTTTTTGACCTCCTTTCCATGAGGAAGGGAGAAAAAAACAAATAAAAATAGATTGTTGCAAAAAAAAAACAACGCAAAAAGCGCTAGACCATAAATGGATAGTCATTTTGTTGTTCTATGCTGCCATATCCTATGGGGACCGTCCATAATTTTTCAATGTTTTAACGAGCGAACAAACCGTACAGTTTTGAGCACCCCTCCCCCTCTAAAAGTGTACATCCCCAAATGAAAAATGTTGATCGACATTTTTAATTTTCAAAAAAAGTGTACCGTGGCCCCTTAATTCCCTCCTCCCGCGTACGGGTTTGTACGCTCGTGAAAATGTTGAAAATTATGGACGGCCCCTAATAGTAATTAATAATTCATAACTAAAATCAAGACTGATCATAATGAGCGTGATTTTATGTTAAAATTATTTTTCTACTTTTACATGCAAATTTATTTTGAACATCGAACGCATGCTTTGTGCAACACGGCGTGGACTCAGTCTTACATGTATATTTTCCATTCGCATAAAGCCATTAAAGGAAGAGTAAACTAAAACTGTATGTACAGTGTAAACAAAAGCAGTAATTTTCGACAAGGCGCTTCTCTTTGGTCAACCTGACTTGTAAAACAACATAAATGACGTGATAATATAATAAACTATTTAACTAAATATATTTCAAATTGCACTAACGGAGCGAAGTGGGGTTATAGTATGTTTCTGTTAAGTAATCCGAAGGAAAAATGTACACTGTCACGGTACATGCTCTTAATTTGTTTCGCCTGTGGCGATTTTAATTGTGTTAGGGTGCCGTGTGCAGTTTATTGCCCGTAGCCCAGGTGGACAACTTGTTACGTAATACTTCTCGCGCGATTCTTGCGTTCCAATATGCACTTAGTCCCGCTGTGGAGGCCATGTGGCGAGTAGTTACGTAATACCTCTGCGAGTGCGGGTTTTACAACTGCGATTTGGCGACGATGGCGTCAGTAGTCTGACGATCAGAGAGAATATACCGAGGTAGAATATGAGATGATACGTGAGGTGCCGCTTTGTTCTCCCCCAGGCCAATTCTGATTTTGGAATAAATAGCTAGAATTTAGAGAGATCTAGGAGAAACGATTAGGAAGGCTCCGGAGGAACGTTAGTCCGTTTGGACTTTGGTAAATATCATTTCTGCTCTGTGTATAACCTTGATGTGATTGATGTGACTTAAATATTTTAATACTGTATTATACCAATATTCTTTAGACAGTGTCTTCGGTCATCTGACGAAGTAAATCGTAGACTTATTGTTCTAACATTATATGAGTATTTGGTAATATAAAGCTTAGCCAGTCATCCTAGAAGACCCTAGGTACACTGTAGGTTATTGTCTTTATTGTGATAAGTATTAATTCTCTGTTACAAGATTACTGAAGAGTAGTTAGGGTTAATTAAAAATTACCCGTTAGGAATAGAGCTGTAATTCCTTTATTAATTAAGTTCCCCAAGAAGCGTTCCTAAATTATCACACGTTACTGAACGAGTAGTAAGGGTTAATTATAAATTAACCAGTTAGGAATGGTGTTGTAATTCCTTTATTAATTAACTTCTCCTGTAAGCGTTTCTCAATTATCACACGTGCGGGTGTGGTGTAACGGTGAAGTGATTCGCATATTGTGTAACTAGACACCCAGAGATTAACTAATTAAGTGATCAGTTCTGGGTTGTTATTAATTTACTACTACGGCTGTACATTTGTCAGCGTAGATTAATACAGATTCCATAGTGTATGGTGTTTTTGTTGTGTTTTCTAGAGAAATAACGTGCTATAATAATATATACTTATATAAGATCGTATCTCTGATCATACCTAGAGACGAGCCATACTAGGTTTAACAGCCTGTTACAGAGAGATCTAATAGATATACAGTTAGGAGAGAGATTTTGATAATCGTGTTTTATTCGGTTACGGGAATTATAGAATCCCCGTGACATACACTGTCAGACCTATTGGTATGCTACATTGGAGCAAAAACGACAACCCACGATACCCAAGTGATAATGTTCTTTTCTTTGGGAGTACGTAAATGGTCAGTTCTGTGGTTTTAGATGGGAAAGTCTACTTAATCAATAGTTTTACAGAACTGTTTACAGTAATAAACCGTGTCCATTTCTATTTTAGGGGCGACAGGTAATATTACACAATACCGGTACGTATTTTCGTGTCTAGACAGCGTCAATTAATTGGCTCATCTGGTTACAAGACCAGACAAGACAAGAATTTTATTCTCATAAACTGCACCGAGTGCAGTATGGAGAAAATATAAACAAAATAAGTTACAAAGTGTTTTCTGTAGTGGTAATGGACATAATATTTAAGTAATATTAACCCGGAAGACTGACCCTCTCAATGACAATTTGCAAATATTTACATAATTTACACAAAAGTGATTTTTTAGTTGTAGAAAATAACTTGTAAAAGGTAATTGCACTTGCTCTATTGGTATAGTAACTAGGTATATACATATTTCGCTCAGTAACTAAAGACGTACATTAAAAAATATAGTGAAACTCATCACCAACATCAGTATTGCACAAGTGACACATTCTGTTTTCTCTCTCAATATTAAACCATCTACCGGTTTTAATAGGAAGTCTGACATTACCCGTTCTAAATTTACAAAGAATTCTAGCATTTTTTGTTGAGAGTTTCAACAAATAATTTTCTAATTTAAATTCAATCTTGAACATTCTGTAATTAATACCTTTTAATGAGGCAAATGTATCACTATTCCATTTTTGTAAGTCCTGGTCACATAGTATTCGCTTAACTGCATGTTTTAACCACAAAACATCCACCTGTGTACATGAATATATGTTACATAAACCACATTCATCTAATATACATTTTATAAAGGATAACCAAGTACATGGTATAGCATTAACGTTATGGTTATATGATGTCAACATGTATAATATACCAGACAATTTAGATTTTCTACTATTAACAACATTTGCCCAGTATGTAATCATTCTAACTTTAACACTAATAGACAGTGGGTATCTACCTAATTCACCATAAATCATAAAGCTTGGTGTCGACTTATTAACACATAATATATATTTGCAGAACTTGAGGTGTAATCGTTCAATGATATCTAAATTACTGAAGCCCCATATTTCACATCCATATAATAATATAGGTTTTACAATCCTGTCGAACAGGTCTAATTGACAATCGATTGATAAATTGAACTGTCTGCATTTTTGTAATACAGCAAACATAGACTTTGAGGCTCGATTGATTAGATCTTTCTTAGCATTTGTGAATGACCCAGATTTACTCAACACAAGCCCAAGGTTCAGTTACGATTTCTAAATTTTTATTATTATATGTAAATTGATTCTTTTTTGTTTTTGAGTTGCTTCTTGAAAAAATCTAAATTTTAGTCTTGGCTGCATTAACTTTAAGTTTCCATGTTTCACAGTATACTTGAAAACAATCTAGTTGATGTTGTAAGTCATCTGTTGTTTCAGCTAGTAGTACAGTGTCATCAGCATATAGTAACACAAATAACTTAAGATATACATTAAGATCTTTCTCAAGTAGATGTGTTACTCATTCGATACCTTTGCTATTTTTTGTAGCTAAAAATGTTTCTAAATCATTTAAATATAATGAAAATAAAAAAGGTGACAAATTTTCTCCTTGTCGTACACCAATATTACATGGAAAATATTCAGATTTACAGCCATTGTGTACAATTCTAGATTTGATACCGTCATACATATTAAATATTATTCTAAAACATTTTCCATTAATATCGCAATTTAATAATTTTTTCCATAAACCAATACGCCATACAGAGTCAAATGCTTTTTCAAAGTCAATAAAAGCACAGTACATATTTTCCTTTGTTCCTTTTAGTAATTCTAATAATTTATATAATACAGAAATAGTATCAGTTGTAGTGTAACCTTGTCGGAAACCAAACTGATTTTTTGTTTGTAGTAATTCAACTTGATCAGAGAATACCGTAAGTCTATTATTAATTACAGATGTAAATAATTTTCCCAAACAACTTAGCAGTGTAATAGGACGGTAATTTCTCGGATCAAGCTGATCACCTTTTTGCTTATATATAGCGATTATATTTCCTTCCAGCCAAGCAGTAGGAATTATTCCAGTATCAAATATAATGTTAAACAATGTAACATAAAATGGTAACAAAATATCACATGTTCAAATGATGTATTCATTGATGATCAGGTCATTCCCAGATGATTTGTTGTTTTTCATTTTCATTATGCAACATTTTATTTCTTCACCTGTAATAGGCCTGTTAAGTTCATTATTTGTATAATCCATATTTGGCATAATATTATCAAGTCTACATTCTTCGTTGACACCGTCATTAGAATTCAATTTCTTAAAATAATCATACAATGTATTGATATCAATACTGTTCTTGTTCTCATTGGTATTTTTATTCGAATTTAATATTTTTCAGTAATCTTTTGGATTAGATGATCTTAATCTTTTTAATTTATTCTTCATGCTAATTCTGTAAGATCTTAAGCTTTTTGTCTCTTTTTGTTACTTCATTTAAAAAAATAACAGAACCGTGTTTCTTATATAATCGTTTAGCTTTGTGATAATTCTGTCTAGCAGATTTACAATCTTTTGTGAACCATGGTTTACATTTAGTATGTTTACCTGATTTTTTCTGTTTGTATTTTGTAGCACCAAATGTATTTTTTTGCAGCCGTTAACAATATTTTACTGAGTTTATCAAATAATCCATTGATAAATGTAACAGTAATAGTATTAAACTCAGTATTACATAACTGATAATAAAGTGCATGCACTGTATCAATATTAATATTGCCACAAAAATCGTCTATTTTGCTGCTATCCCACTTCTGTGGTTTATCAGACATATGTATCTCATCATTATCAGCATCAGCATCATTATCAGTTTGTAAAGTCTGATGAGACTTTAGCTTAATGGATAGTGGGCAATGAACATCAAAAAATATTTTTGAAAATTCTAGTATACAAAAGTCGTCAACCAGACCTAATAAACTACTAGTACCAATACAGTAATCTACAACACTGGAGTTTTTACAAGTAAATTTACCAAAATGTCTATCTTCACCGACATGACCATTAAGAATATACAGATTATTAAATTTACACAAATCTATAAGTAAATTTCCATAATTATTATTTTTTGTGTCCATACTTTTTCTCTTAAGAGGAATGTTAAGTATTTCTAATTTGTATGCGTCAGAAAGTGGTTCAGTATCTTCACCATCTTTATCATTGAATATACAATCATCATTTGAAATACGGCTATTAAAATCACCAGTTAAACAAATTATTTCGTATTCGGCTAACATAGTTAAAAGTTCATTTTCAATTTGGTAAAATGCATCTGGTGATGAGTAAATAGAATTCTCAGGCGGTATATATACAATGCCATACAATATAATTATCATCATCAACATTTAAACGCAACCTTTCATTTCAAACCATAATATAAAATCACATTCCGAAATTACAGTTTTTACATATGGTACAAGGTTATTTTTAAGGAAAAGTGCAATGCCGCCCGATCGTCTATTAGCCATGGGTACTCTATTTTGCATATGTATCAACTGAAAACCCAATATTTCTATTTGATCACAGTCATCTGTTTTAGTTTTAGTTTCAACAAAACATAAAACATCATATTTATTTACAAGTTCAATAAACTCTGGATAACTTGTGTTTTTTTTTTACACAAGCCGCATACATTTAAGGACAATACGTTAACAGTGTGTTCACTGTATTGTTCATTACACTCAAATACACACCTGCCAATCAGGAATCACAGGTAGAGGCAACTAACAGCATAGACCAATTAACTAAGAAAACACCCCGTGTATCATTTCAGTGTGGTACAAAATGCATGCGTAATTGGTCAGTTCTGTGGTTTTAGATGGAAAAGTCTACTTAATAGTTTTACAGAACTATTTACAGTAATAAACCATGTCCATTACCATTTTAGGGGCGACAGGTAATATTCCACAATACCGGTATGTATTTTTGTGTCTAGACAGCGTCAATTAATTGGCTCGTCTGGTTACCAATCAAATATACACCTGCCAATCAAGAATCACAGGTAGGTTCTCGCCCGTCGCCCATCAGCGTCGAGACCCCCACCCACGGGGGAGTCCGCGATGGCGACATTGGATGTTGGAGTTGCCAAGCGGAAGGCCGTGACCCCCCCGGGGGACCAACCAGCCAAGACGCGACCTTCAGCTTCCGCCAGGGACCAGTGGCAGCTCGCGAAGTCTAAGATCAAGAGCCAGTACGCCAAGTACGTGGTCGGGGACGTTACGGATCCCTACAAACTGCCAGGCGGGATCCTAGAGGAAACCTTTAGGACCTTCGAGGGTGGCAACGAGATCGCCATCCACCCCGGGGATCTACGGGGAGTCGGGCAGGTCTTGGTCATTACTTCGCGCCGGGATGACTTGTACAGGCAAGGGATCCTCCACAAAGAGATGGACAATCACACCGTCCACAGGATAATCAAGATCATCGCCGGCGCCCAGTACCTCCCATTGACCAAGCGCCTGTTGGAGCACGACTTCAGGAAGTTGGTGCCCCACTTCAACAACAGCTACACCATCTCCTCCCCGTAGACGCCAACCTTAACTAGGACAGGTAACCTCCTTTTTGGGCTTAGTTGGACTTTAAAATACTTTTCGATCGAGTTTCAAAATTCTTATGTTTATTTTTTTTATAAATAGTCCAACGCTTTTTACTTTGGCGCCCGTTCAATTGCTCAAATCACCTTCAAACCTTTTCGGCCGAGCAGTCAAACTTATTTTTGGGTTTAAATTTCTAGTCCGGACATGATGTTAGGTGCAGGTAGTCTCTGTAGATATAGGTTTTTCTAGTTAGACCCGAAGGAATCGAAATTCAGCCAGTCAGAACACGGCCCATTTTCGGTGTCTACTAGTCGGTCCGCGCAGTCGCTGGACGTAACTAAATACTTATTCAAAATTCTGCCCACTTCAAACTCACCCCCCCCCCCCTTGTCCTAGACTCAGTCACTGACAAAGGCCAGAGACTAAGCCCATGACAGGCGTGCGTGAAGCCTTTGTGGCATGTATGCACGTTAATAGTTACCAACAACAACAACAGGTAGAAGCAACTAACAGCATCGACCAATTAACTAAGAAAACACTCCGTGTATTTCAGTACGTAGGTTACTGCATGTACAAACCATTGTTAATTATTTCGACTTGTTGTGTAGTCACTTTGACAATGATATTTTATTTTGTATTAAAAAATAATATATAGAGAGCTGGATGTACTTACTGCTGGCTTACTGGGATGTGAATTATTACAGAACATTGCAATGTATGACTATTTATCATCCCGCAAAAACCAGGTAGATTGTGTTTCTCTAGTTCTAAGGCTCATTCCTGACGTTACGCGTTAAGTATTACGTAACCACCAGCTCGCCAGAGGGCGTACTGACTGAGATGGTACAAAATGGCTGCGCCCGTTATATATAATAGCCGTCACATTTAACCGTTTTATATCGTTGAATATGCATACCAGGCCAAATACCTTAATTGTCCCTTCCTTTAAAGGGAGAGTAAACTCAAACATGAGTCTTATGTGTTGGAAAGATGCATACCCGGACCACCAACACATACTGACACTTTAAGAAATGAAAAATAATTAAAGGGACATTCTTGAGTTTGCTGCAATTTTTAAGATGTTATCGACTAACAGAGACTTTTTAACGATTGTAATTACATATCAAATATATATTTTTGCATAAAATATTAGTTACTATATATTAAATAAATTTTTTCGTACGTACGAAATTATTTGAAGACAAAATCCAGTTTGGGCTTCTTAGAAATATTAAAACGACCAGAAATACATTGGATATATAGACACTGATATTCTAAACATGAAAATATATTTAATATGTAAGTTTAATCGTAGACGTATTTTATTAGTCGGAAACATCTTACAATGCAGCAAACTCAGGAATGTCCCTTTAATAAAAAAACCGGGATTATTCCTGCTAACTGGGGGCAGCCATTTTCTTTTGTTTTTGTGGCGTCACACTTCTTTGACAACACGCGATGAAGTTGGACGTATGTTCATGTGCTCTCGACCTGCCCCCCCCCCCTCCACACACACACACACACACACACACACACACACACACACACACACACACACACCTTGGGGGATTGCTTGTTAGTTACGGGAAGATGTTACAGTACCGCGTCGCATACACCGGGTCACGGGCAACTGTGAATTGGGTGTATGGCGACGCGGTCACTCAAAATTTTATGTCGAAATTACTTTTTTTTTTTTAATATTATTAAATCGGACTTTAAACTTTTAGACCTCCGTTCAAAATTTTATGTCAAAATTACTTTTTTTTTTTTTTAATATTATTAAATAGTCCTATTTACTTTCCCTTATTTATTTTTGGACTGTCCTTATAAAATGCTCCAAATTATATAAATGTTCGGCCAAGCAGTCAATTCTTTTTATTTTTGGCTATTTGGCTTGTAACTTTTATTTAATATTTTTAAAAATTCTATTAACTTTTTTACTAATTGCTATTTTAAAAATTCTGCCCATTTTCAACTGTACCCCCCCCCCCCCCCCATCCCGATTTAGGCCATTTTATCGGAGGTCGGACTCTGGATGGGCGTGTTCGAAACCCTAGTGGTATATGGACATGTTAAACTAGTTATCTATCTATCTATCTATCGTGGCGTCAGGTCTATAGCTTGGGGCGAAGTGACGTCAGCTCCGACTCTTAATTTACGACAAGGCGCTTCGCTTTCATCAACCTGTCTTGTAAAACAACATAGGTGACTTGGTAATATAATAAACTATTTAACTAAATATATTTGAATTTGCATTAATAGAACGAAATGGGGTTATAGTATTTTTCTCTTTTAAAAAATCTAAAGAAAAAATGCATATTATTAGGCCTATTGTACGTTGGAGCACAAACGACCACTCACGATACCCAAGTGACAATTTTCTTTTCTGTGGGACTAAGTAATTGGTCAGTTTTGTGAGTTTACAAAACACTGAGTAGGTGTCTATGGAAAACGTAACCAAAAGGGTCCGCTAGATTCACATTCAACCTCCATTCCCCTGTTTGTACTTAGTATGTATTCCTCCTGTTCCAAGTGGTTCGGTAATATGGATCAATCAAATACTTATTTACCGCCTATATACATTTTTGCTGTGTTTATAGGCAGCCCTCGTTAGCCGAGGCCATATAGCCACTTCGTATATAAACACCGACTCTAGTTCACAGTATTCTTTAAAAATGTAACAATTCCTATCCTAAACCAGCTGGGGTTATGGCATATTTATATAATAATAAATATGACAAAGTGAAAAATGAATGCGGTGTTTAGATTTTTCCGCGTACAACACACGATAAATTTACCTGTACGTGAAAAGCCTAACTAGTCGGAATCGTCGCCGTTTAAAATGCGTATTGCTAAAATAAATTAATGTATAAGCTTATTATCATTCAGTACATGTTTATATAATTTTTTATAACTTATTTTCAATGTTTTTCTTTCGATTTACCCTACGTGACTACAAAAATAATACGTCACACCTCTTCGCTCCAAATAGCCGTTATTTTTTTCCTGAATTATGGACCGTCGACATAATTAAATTATTTCTATAAAATATCAGTAATAAGAGGGTTATGGTAGCTATGTAGATGGTTAAATAAAGTACTTTTAGCGACAAATCAAATGTATATATTTTCAGATAATACTTTATTAGGTCATTAATTAGGTCAACCATCCGTAACAGAGTGCCTTTAATATATACTGGCTAAATGCCCTAGAAAAAAGTACTGGGAGGGGGGCGCATCGCGACCAATCGAGAATTGTTCCAACACCCAGGTACCTAATGTTCCACGGGCACCTATCCAGGCAACCTAACGGCCGGAACCGGCTATACCCTACCGCACCCAAAGAAGCACGTTATCACACAAACAACTAACTAAAACATTACCATTGTGCAATTCGACATAAAACGTGTCCTAAATGTACTGGGTACGAATCGTCTAGGGTATAAAACTGTAGTGTGTACGAATCGTACAGGGACGAAACAAAATGGGTAAGAATCGTCCCGTAAGTCCTTTGTGATAGGTTCCCCGTCTGCATTCCTTCCCTCCCCTTATCACCGGCGTGGACCCGCCTGTACGGGGGCGGGCGGCAGTCCATGTGCTGAGATTAAATGAATGTACTTATCTATGCAAACTAGCACTTATTATTATTATTATTCGTATTTGTTTGATAACACTTTTAGAATTGGCTTCGAATCTTTATTGGTTATCCAAGCTTCTATTTTGTATTTGGACACCCAACACACACACACACACACACACACACACACACACGCACACACATATAGATACATATACATACATACATTTTTTAATCTATCAATTAGCCAATACTAAACGGAAATTTAAAACGATAGCTCGATATCTCCGCCCCCTCCCTGTCATGGACAGAACTCGGAGGTGATGCCCACGACATGCGTGCTTGAACAGTTATCTGAACTCCATGAGACTCGAGCTATTTGGTCGTCCGCTTAAAGTTGAGTTATTGAAGTTTGACATATTATAATGAATGCAGTTAATTCAATTCGGAAGGAAGGAAATGTTTTTATTTAACAACGCACTCAATACATTTTATTTACGGTTATATGGCATCAGACATATGGTTAAGGACCACACAGATATTGAGAGAAGAAACCCGCTGTCGCCACTTCTTGGGTTACTCTTTTCGATCAGCAGCAAGGAGTCTTTTATATGCACCATGCCACAGACAGGAATTTCAAATCTGGGACAAAACTGTTTTGAAAATATATTTTACTTCGTTAATAAATTGTCTTGTTTTTGAAAAATGGAAAAACTCTTATAAGGCTGTGTCCAAACACCGTATTTACGTATTGATAATAATGTTCTATTTTTATTGTTTTTCTCCCTTCCTCATGGAAAGGAGGTCAAAAAATCATTAAGAATATAAATCCGCATTTCAAGGTACAGATTTACAGACAGGATAAGTTTGATTTACATACCAACGATTTAGGGTCACTTTGCGGTATTTAGATAAATTACTAAATGATTCATCCTAAATGTTTTGCATATATTATAAATATATGTCATTTATAATTACACCTTTTAAACTTTTGAAAATATGTTGACATTATTTGACCTGTGGTCTATTGAAACATTTTACTTTTACTCTGTTTGTGTTCTAGACGTATATGGACGTGCATGATGTAATGACTACTATTACATGTTAACGTTTGTTTGGGTGGTTTTGTTTTGTGTTTTGGGGGGTTTTGATGTGTGTTTTGTTCTATTTATTTCCTATTTATTTTGTTATACATGTATATAAATTCAGACCCCTGTTTCGTGTGATTTTAATCAATAAACTAATGTTATTTCTTCTGTTTATTGTTTTAAATGAGGTTTGTTTTGAACACATTTTGATTACAGTCAAATATTAATATCCCACTTTCAAAAGTCGGGACTGAACTTGTGTCTCAGCCCTCTTCTTACTGACGACCCGTCGTATTTTGTTTATCGTGAGTTTGATTAGTTTCTTAGAAACTCAAATATCATCCGGGTTTATACCAATCACTAAAACAAGCATTGCTTAGCCTCGCTTTTACAGACAGAACAGAATAGAACTTTATTACACCCAGGCCGTTAGGCAACGGCATATGGGGAAACATGAATAATTACATAATATAATATGTGACAAGACAGGACAGGGTTTACAGGAGAACATTAAATAGTAAATAATATAGTACATGAATAGTTAAATTATATAAATACATTAATACTGAAATACAACGAGTGGATGTAACAAAAATACATATATACAATAAGCTAATAATATTCGGCATAGTAGAGTAATTGAAGTTCATTATATAATTTGTTATACAATGTCATGTACTAGTATATTTCGATTTATTAAAATAGGGATATCTGTGATATAATAATAAAGCATATTTAACTCGAGTGATGTGGTATATGTTGATACAAATAGCTATAGTCTTTTAAATGTATCATTAATTTCTTTAATTAATTTGCTGACTTTTCTTAGGACACCTATTTTATTACTAGTCATTAACTCTTTAAATTTTAGGGTACTGGGGTTCACATAATAATATTGTTTTAGGAGTGTTTTTTGAGACTTAGTAAAGAAGGCACAAGTAAATAGATAATGATATTCATCACCATTATCGTTAGAATCACAAAGTGTGCATAACCTATTTTTTACTGGTGTATTATTACACCGTCCTATTTCAATCGGGAGGTAATGATTTGATGTTCTGTATTTAAGAATAATGATCCATAGTTTTTCAGGCATTATGGTAAGGTATTTAAAAAAAATTAGCTGATTTTTAAAAATTGTATAATTTTTTCCTCTAGACGATGATGCAATGTTATTGTTCCACGTTTGAAGGTACTGGTCATGCTGCCTCAATTTGATATATTCAAGAAGTTGGGGTTTTTTTGAAAATCTTCGAGGCAACCATATATCCGTCATACCTAGGTTGTTAATTGTTTGATATGTTACACACACGCCTCCTTATGAGGGTGCGTATCTGCGTATTATTAATTAGTTACACGCCTCCGTATGAGGGTGCGTTTCCGTATTATTAATTAGTTACACGCATCCGCGTGAAGGTGCGTATCTGCGTATTATTAATTAGTTACACGCCTCCGTATGAGGGTGCGTATCCGTATTATTAATTAGTTACACGCCTCCGCGTGAGGGTGCGTATCTACGTATTATTAATTAGATACACGCCTCCGCGTGAAGGTGCGTATCTACGTATTATTAATTAGTTACACGCCTCCGTATGAGGGTGCGTATCTGCGTATTATTAATTAGTTACACGCCTCCGTATGAAGGTACGTATCTACGTATGATTAATTAAAAAGTAAAGTTTGTTTTATTTAACGACGCCGCTAGAGCACATTGATTTTTTATCTTATCATCGGCTATTGGACGTTAAACATATGGTCATTCTGACACTGTTTTTTTTAGAGGAAACCCGCTGTCGCCACATATGCTACTCTTTTTACGACAGGCAGCAAGGGATCTTTTATTTGCGCTTCCCACAGGCAGGATAGCACAAACCATGGCCTTTGTTGAAACAGTTATGGATCACTGGTCGGTGCAAGTGGTTTACACCTACCCATTGAGCCTTGCGGATCACTCACTCAGGGTTTGGAGTCGGTATCTCGATTAAAAATCCCATGCCTCGACTGGGATCCGAACCCAATACCTACCAGCCTGTAGACCGATGGCCTGCCACGACGCCACCGAGGCCGGTATATGATTAATTAGGCACACGCTTCCGCATGAGGGTGCGTATCTACGTATTATTATTTACGTCTACGTACACGCATATAGATTACGGACAAACGTAATCTGCGCCTTAAAGGAATGCTAAAGCAAGGCTTTTGGACTGGTGTGCATATTCAACGATACATAATGCACATTATTGCTTAATATCAACAAATATAATCGCGTAGAATTAATAAAACGGTTAAATGTGACGGCTATTATATATAAAGGGCGCAGCCATTTTGTACCATCTCAGTGAATACGCCCTCTGGCGAGCTGGTGGTTACGTAATACCTAACGTGTCACGTCAGGAATTAGTCTTCGAAATGAAGAAACAAAACATACCTGATTTTTGCGGATGCATTGCAGTGTTCTGTAATATCTATCCCAGTAACACAGCAACGTGTATATGTGGTTTATATTTCAGTACAAAATAAACCAGCATTGTCAAAGTGTTGAAATAACTATTATATTTTGTATATAAATTAACCCACGTACTGAAATAATAGTGTTTTCTTGTTTAATTGTTTTTTTCTTTCCGTGGCCTGTACTTGTGGCTCTTGTTTGGCAGGTGTATATTTAGACGGTCCCTAGACACTGTCTAGACACACTAAAAATACGTGCCGCTTTTATTAAGATCACAGGGTATTGTGTGATAACCTCAAATCGTAATGGACTTTACCAGCTTTATTACTGTAAGTAATTCTGTAAAACCCTTAAGTAGACTTTCCCATCTAAAATCACAAAACTGACCAATTACGTAGTCCCAGAGAAAAGAAAATTATCACTTGGGTATCGTGAGTAGTCATTTTTGCTCGAACGTATCCTACCAATGGGCCTAATAATATGCATTTTTTCTTTGGATTTTTTAAAAGAAAAACTACTATAACTCCATTTCGTTATATTGATGCAAATTGAAATATATTGAGTTAAATAGTTTATTATACTATCAAGTCATTTATGTTGTTTTACAAGTCAGGTTGATGAAAGCGAAGCGCCTTGTCGTAAATTAGAGCATTTGTTTACACTGTGCATAATAAAGAAGTTGGACCTGAACTGACGTCACTTCGCCCCAAGCTGTACCACCGGTCGTCACAAAAACGAAACAAAATGGCTGCCCCCAGTTAGCAGGAATAATCACGGTTTTTTATTAATTCTAAAATTACGCGTTTTTCATTTGTTAAAGTGTCAGTATGTGTTGGTGGTCCGGGTATGCTTCTTTCCAACACATAAGGCTCTTGCTGGAGTTTAGTCTACCTTTAAGCTGACAATATAAAAGGTAGTACTATCCCAAATAACTTCCGGATGGGTCAAAGTTTGATGTGCTCCGACTTTTGTTAGAGACGTTAACACCACAAGTCTTGTGATTGGTGATTAATGTGAGTGTGTTGGTTGTGAAAAAAAAAGAAAAAAGTTTCATCTAGGCAAAAAATGTATGCAATTTTATTTCATTTAGTTCCACTTTGTCAAGTAGCCTTGTGTTTGAAACATGTATGGGGAACCGATACAAAAGAAAGAAAAAAACTAAAATTTTGTGCGAAACTAGGGGTGTTGTAAAAACATCTGGTTATACCGAAAATGAGCCATGAAAGGTACCATTTTCTGCAGTTAATACTTTGAGGTAGGGGTTGTAGTACTTATATTTATGGACCATACTTTGGTTGATATATTGCATATATGATATTGTGTTTTTAAACACAAACGTTAACTTGGTCACCTATGGGATTTTATTTGGTATAGTACAACCTATGTGTTTTCGTCTCACGTTTTAAACACCAGCGCCATGTCGTGCTTGTTGACGTCATAGGGCCGTTTCAGGTAAATACTCAGCAGGAACTCCTGACCTCTTCGTACAATCAGTAACGGGCCATAGGTAGGCGCGGATTCAGGCTGGGGTGGGGGTGGGGGTGGGGGGGGGGGGGGGGGGGGGTGGAGAGGGACCAGCCCCCCTATTTTTGGTGAAACAATATACACAAAAATGCAAAGTTATCCCGTCCACTTGTCAAGGATCTTTAAATTATATTTTCAAAAGCTACAACGGGCCCTCTCTATTAAAAAATACTGGATCCGCGCCTGATAGGGGGTTATCCCCTGAAAAGAAAGGTACGCTTAACGATACCCAGCACAAAGTCTAATACAATACTTTGTAAATGTGGGGGTTGGGGAAAACTCAGTGAAAACTCATCAAAATATGGAGCGTTTCATACATGCAGATAAAAAGTTTTTGGGGGGTGTTGGCCTGAGCTGGATCAATATGAAACAAGATGAGAGGCAAAATCCTGTTTAAAAAGGCAGTATGTAATACAATTGTAATAACACTAATAGATGAAGTAGCAGAATCTCACATAAATGTGGAAATTATTATGTAAATTTACAGAAACAAGCAAACAAGTATATATGTTTAGAGAGATACAGACAGACAGACAAAGGGACACACACAGAGAGAGAGAGAGAGAGAGAGAGAGAGAGAGAGAGAGAGAGAGAGAGAGAGAGAGAGAGAGAGAGAGAGAGAGAGAGAGAGAGAGAGAGAGAGAGAGAGAGAGGGGCCTACAGTTAAAGTTCATTTTGTTTAGGCCTAATGACACAACTAGCTCATTGATTTATTATTTAATGATCGGGCTATTGGATGTCAAACATTTGGTAGTTTTTACTTTTAGTCTTAGAGAAGAAACCCGTTACATTTTTTCATTAGTAGCAATGGGTCTTTTATATGCACCATCCCACAGACAGGATAACACACACCACAGTGTGTTTGTGATTATATGCATGTATTAAGTTGACCAATAGTTTAGTATCCTGTTTGTCCGTGCCATGCTTGTACATGTTTTGCATCTAGTTCCAAATGTGGAATGTTTATATGCAATAAAGTTTATCTTTATCTTTTATCTTTATAACAATTATACATAGGCCTACGGTAACATAAAACACTAAACAGGTCAATGCACTGAGCTCAGAATGCTATGACGTCGCTTCCCCAAATTACGTCACAAGATTATATATTAATGTAACGGAAACAAATCATTTTTGACAGTGCAGTTTGAGATACATTTACGAGTTATAAAATATAAATATTAGCATTCTAACAAGTGGACTTGGGTGTCTTTCGGTGCTTTATAACAACAACCACAACAACAGCAAAGGACTGAATCTCAAACAATGTCTCAACGGGATTGGCAACATGGATTGTGCGGATGTTTCGACAATATAGGAATCTGCCTCATTACTTATATTTCACCGTGCTACACATTCGGAAAAAACGCCGAGGCGGTGGGCAGCAGTTGCGGTTTGTGTGGACTCATGTCCTTAATCCCCATTGTAAACCTAGTTGCCGGTACTAAATTAAGAGCAAAAGTTAGGGAGCAAAAAGGAATCGAAGGAAGCTTGTTCTGGGACTTCTTGGCCTTTCTTTTGTGTCCATGCTGTACGTTAATACAAGAAGCCCAGGAGGTCCAGGCGGTGGGGGCCAATAGAATGGTGAGAGAGTGATATTGTTGTCATGGGGGTGGGGCGGGGTGGTGGTGGGGTGGAGGGGTGAAAATCGTCAGTAACGAAAATAAGGATCGAGGGTAATCAGTATTGAAGGTTTCATGAAGTCAACAATTTCTATTGTGACGGATATAGCACGTTCATCGAATGTTCATATACAAAGAAAAACTATTAGTAATGCTGAACATTTTATTCCAGAAAAAGAGAGAATAATTATAGGCTACTAAATTTTAATATTCCAGAGAAAGGTACGAAGACAAAATTAATACCCTGTGTTGCAACTGAACAGAACTATTCCTCTTTGAAATGCACACTGTGCCATACATATTATTGTGAAAAAATGGGACTGGACAAATCGATGGAAGATGTGTAGATTTCCTAGGGAGCAAGGGTGTAGGTTGGGGGGATGTGGGTGTCGGCTAAAACATTTATTTGTACAGTGCAGTAGGCCTACTTTAGGCTATCCATATAGATTGACAAGAAAACTGTAAACCAAAGTTTAAAAGGGTCCACTAGGTTTATAATCGACATCTTCCCCGGTCCAGAACTCGTCACGCTCCTGGGAAGTCAGGAATGATTTCTTGTTACAGTGGTGAAGTTTCCACCTACGAGGAAGTATTACAAACATAAACAGCCAAACAGAAACATGTTATAACTGCCAGGAATGATGTCTTGTTACAGTTGTGAAGTTTCCGCTTACGAGGAAGTATTACAAACATAAACAGCCAAACAGAAACATGTTATAGCTGCCAGGAATGATGTCTTGTTACAGTTGTGAAGTTTCCGCTTACGAGGAAGTATTACAAACATAAACAGCCAAACAGAAACATGTTATAACTGCCAGGAATGATGTCTTGTTACAGTGGTGAAGTTTCCACCTACGAGGAAGTATTACAAACATAAACAGCCAAACAGAAACATGTTATAACTGCCAGGAATGATGTCTTGTTACATTGGTGAAGTTTCCGCTTACGAGGAAGTATTATAAACATAAACAGCCACACAGAAACGCGTTATAACTGCCAGGAATGATGTCTTGTTACATTGGTGAAGTTTCCACCTACGAGGAAGTATTATAAACATAAATAGCCACACAGAAACACGTTATAACTGCCAGGAATGATGTCTTGTTACATTGGTGAAGTTCCGCTTACGAGGAAGTATTACAAACAAACAGCCAAACAGAAACACGTTATAACTATCAGGAATGATGTCTTGTTACAGTTGTGTAGTTTCCGCCTACGAGGAAGTACCCGGTATTACAAACATAAACAGCCAGCCAAAGAGAAACATGTTATAACTATCACCACCCCCTCCTCACCCCCAAAAGAATCTAAACAAATCAACGTTTTCCGCTTATGGATAGGCACCTTAAAATGTTAAAAAAAAAAAAAAAAAAAAAAAAAAAAAAATTATATATATATATATATATATATATATATATATATATATATATATATATATTTCTACTGCTACTATTTATTGTTGTCATTATTATTAGGCCTATTATTATTATTATTATTATTATTATTATTATTATTTATTTTTTTGGTAAAGTCATTGTGTGATTATTGCCATTATATTAAAAAATATATAATTAAAAAAAAAAAAAAGTTTTTTTTTTTTTTTTTACTTTACATGTTTTTTGATTATATATAAATAATAAGTTCGGGATTTCAGAGTTATATTCTAATGACTTCTGTGAGGCACGTCCATTAACATGCTGAAAGATAAATTATTTAACAATACGAATAGCAGAAGCGGATTCAATATGGGAACCCGTCCCCCTAAAAAAAAAAAAAAAAAACCTACACCTTTGTTGCCCTTTTTACGAGACTGTCCACATGCCCCTTTACCCTTAGCCCCTCCCCAGTATTTCCTGGAACTGACCCTGCGCTACCCGCCCCCAGTTCCTACGGGTCTGCATTGGAATAACGGGCGGAACGTAGCCCAGTGGTGAAGCGCTCGCTTGATGCACGGTCGATCACCGTCAATAAGAAAGTGCACTATGACTGGTATATCAAAGGCCGTGGTATGTACTGTCCTGTCTGGGATGGTGTAAATAAAGGATTCTGGCTTTCTAATGGAAAAGTGTAGCGAGTTTCCTCTCTAAGACTGTCAAAATTAACAAATGTTAACATCCAATAGCCGATGATTAATACATCAATGTGCTCTAGTGATGTCGCCAAAAAAACAAACTATGTATTGAAAAAATGTAGCAGCTGTTTTTTAAAACATTGTTCTCCATCCCTAAAGTTTCAACCAGTGATTCACAACTGGACAAAGGCCATGGTATGTGTTTCCTGTATGTGGAAACAGTGCCCACTACGAGAATAACCATGTTTGACACCCAATAGCCGATGATTAATTAATCAATGTGCTCCAGTGGTGTCGTTCAACAAAATAATAATAAAAAAAAAAAAACATACCTAGAAAAACCACAGATTGTTGTTTGCATTGCATTATCCCAACATCTCGACTGTTATATCAAGTCGTGGTATGTGCTTTCCTGTCTTTGGAAAAGTGCAGGGTTTGACAAATCCACTAGCCCTTGGTCCCGGCTAGTGAATGGTTTGCCTGGGCTATTGGACACTATTAACTGTATTGCTATAACATATAGGCACTAGCCAATGCTTCTGTCAGGGCTAGTGAATGGTTTGCCTGGGCTATTGTACACTATTAACTGTATTGCTATAACATATAGGCACTAGCCAATGCTTCTGTCAGGGCTAGTGAATGGTTTGCCTGGGCTGTTGGACACTATTAACTGTATTGCTATAACATATAGGCACTAGCCAATGCTTCTGTCAGGGCTAGTGAATGGTTTGCCTGGGCTGTTGGACACTATTAACTGTATTGCTATAACATATAGGCACTAGCCAATGCTTCTGTCAGGGTTAGTGAATGGTTTGCCTGGGCTATTGGACACTATTAACCGTATTGCTATAACATATAGGCACTAGCCAATGCTTCTGTCAGGGCTAGTGAATGGTTTGCCTGGGCTATTGTACACTATTAACCGTATTGCTATAACATATAGGCACTAGCCAATGCTTCTGTCAAGGCTAGTGAATGGTTTGCCTGGGCTATTGTACACTATTAACTGTATTGCTATAACATATAGGCACTAGCCAATGTTTCTGTCAGGGCTAGTGAATGGTTTGCCTGGGCTATTGGACACTATTAACTGTATTGCTATAACATATAGGCACTAGCCAATGCTTCTGTCAGGAATAGTGTATTTCTGAAATATTTGTCGACAAGTGGAATGTGTATATAAAATATCCCTTGCTGCTAATGGAAAAATGTAAGGGTTTCGTTTGAAGACTGCGAGTCGAAATTACCAAATGTTTAAACTGGTAAATGTACTCCAGTACCACAACATAAACACAGATACAACTGACTGTCTTAGTGTTGTACCCTACCCACCCCACCCCAACCTCCAAAACACTGTAAGTAAAGTTACACTTTGTTTTGTTTAACGACACACTAGAGCACATTGAGATATTAGTCATCGGCTATTGGATGTCAAACATTTGGTAACTTAACATATAGTCTTAGAAAGGAAATCCGCTACACTTTTTCATGATTAACAAGGGGTCTTATATATGCACCACCCGACACATACAGGACAGCACATATCACGGCCTTTGATATACATGTACCAGTCGTAGTGTACTGGCTGGAACTAGAAATAGCCCAATGGGCCCACCGACGGAGATCGAGCCTAGACCGACCGCACATCAAGCGAACGCTTTACCACTGGGCTACGTACGGTATACACATGGAGTTATTTTGATAATTTTACGAGTAGACTGGTTTTGTAGTATTTAAATTCCCCAGTCTTTTAGAGTGCTCTATTGTGTTTATAACAACAGCGGTTCATGTGGAACAACTTTCACGTGAGCTCTTTTCTTTTGTCATTTAATAACATTTAAAATTTAAAATACCAACAAAAGGGACATGCCTTACGCAAGGGAGCGCCAGCCGCCCGGATGATCGGTAGCAGGCGGATGGTATGGTGGTGCTATGGAATTTGGAATTCGGATAATGGCCAAAAATAATGCCAATGGGAATGAGTGCGCATTTTAGGTGAGGGAAATTTGGCGCAGTTTTGAATGGTCGTCCTAAAAAATTAAATAAGGGAGCTACGTATAGGTTTGGAATTAGTGAGTCGAGAGTAGCTCGAAAAATACAAGTAGTAACAAGGCCTATATACCCTCATGACCTACTTTCCCGTGACCTAGACACGGGCCGGTGTCCTTCGTTCCAAATAGAAAGAAAGAAAGAAATGTTTTATTTAACGACGCACTCAACACATTTTATTTACGGTTATATAGCGTTAGACATATGGTTAAGGACAACACAGATTTTGAGAGGAAACCCGCTGTTGCCACTACATGGGCTACTCTTTCCGATTAGCAGCAAGGGATCTTTAATTTGCGCTTCCCACGGGCAGGATAGCACAAACCATGGCCTTTGTTGAACCAGTTATGGATCACTGGTCGGTGTAAGTGGTTTACACCTACCCATTGAGCCTTGCGGAGCACTCACTCAGGGTTTAGAGTCGGTATCTGGATTAAAAATCCCATGCCTCGACTGGGATCCGAACCCAGTACCTACCAGCCTGTATATCGATGGCCTAACCACGACGCCACCGAGGCCAGTTCGTTCCAAATAGAATGCAATAAGACACAAAAAATGTGAATATCATCAAACCCTGAAGCAAACTGGACGTAGATCTCGTGTGTAGAATGAAGCGAATGACGATACTAACGATACTGACAAACGTAAATAAAATGTGTTGAGTGCGTCGTTAAATAAAAAAATTCTTTCTTTTCTTTCTGACAAAATACCCCCCCCCCCCCCCCCCCCACCCCACCCCTTATACTCACCGGGCCAGTCTAGGTAGGTCAGGTCCGGGTGAGTAGGACAAATAACTAAGTATAAACGCATACATACATACATACATACATACATACATACATACATACATACATACATACAATGAAAATTGGGAGCAGGACATAGTCCAGTGGTAATTAACGTTCACTTGATGCGCGGTCGGTTTGGGATCGATCCCCGTCGGTGGGTCCATTAGGCTATTTCTCGCTCCAGCCAGTGCACATCGACTGGTATTTTAAAGGCCGTGGTATGTGCTATCATGTCTGTGGGATGGTGCATATAAAAGATCCCTTGCTGTTAATCAACAAGAGTAGCCTATGAGGTGGCGACAGCGGGTTTCTTCTCTCAATATCTGTGTGATCCGTAGCCATATGTCCGACGCCATATAACCGTAAATAAAATGTGTTGAGTGCGTCGTTAAATAAAACATTTCCTATCATTGAAAATTATAGATAATATGTACATTAAGAGTGTCAGTGCATGTATGATTATTTAAAATATTTAATGCATGCTAGTGTTGTTTGTTGTATTTTTAAAATTAGTGTATGCTTAAAAAATTATTAAAAGATCAATTAAAATATCTTAACACTGTTGGCGGTGTAAAGATCAGTAAAGATCGTAAATTTACGTTTACGTGTAAAACTTACAAGTGTCGTACGTCTACGTCTACGTGTACGTCTACGTTTACTCCAGTTCACGAAGCCGGTCGTAGAAATACTACTAACTTACTGTGCACGTAAATCTACGTCTGTTTTCTTTTGCAACTCATTTAGCAGAAATATGACATCTAAAGCCGATTATTAATAAATCAATGTGCTCTAGTACTGTCGTTAAACAAAACAAACTTATAACTTTTAAAAGAAAGAACGAATAAACTTGATAAAGTTTGGAAACCATCGTTTCCGGTATACCAACACATGCTTTGCGCAGTGGCAATACCATCGCAGAGAGCTTGGTAAATCGTCTCAAGTTTTTGCTTTTTTCGTTTTGCCTTTTTGTGTATTTTCAGTTTTTATTTTTTCCTCTTTGTCATCCCCGATCCAGTGCTATCCTTTTCCAACCAGGATGTCCGCAGTGGAACAGAGCAGCAACAACAACGCACCTTCTCAGGCTGAGTCTGGAAGTGAGTACAACCACCCGTTATACTTACACGCCCCTGGGTTCACCCCACCCCTTACTGGGGAGGAGATCTGTAGGGCTTTGGGTTCCGTAGTAAGACACCTAATAGCGGCCGTGCCAAAGAGGAGGAACACTTGGGAAATCCACCTGGACTCCCAAGAGCTGAGAGACAAGTTAGAACTGACCGGTCTCGCAGTCAGAGGACGCGAGTTTGAGATCCTGCCCCGTTTCCCTGGGGGTACGTGGGTTCGAGTGAGGGGTCTGCCTCTCACCGTAGAGAACAGCTACATAAACCAGCTGCTGGAGAAATACGGCACTATTGTCGTAGGAGCAGACTACTCTACGTGGCGTAACACCCACGTAAAGACGGGGGGACCCTAAAAGTTGACATTTTAAGGGACATACCCACCAGATTACAAACGTGTGACCACGAATGGTTTACTGTTAAATACAGAAACCATCCAGAGCTGTGCTTCAGCTGTGGCAAGCCTGGCCACAATCGATGGGATTGCCCCAATAGACAGTTCGAGTTTAAGGGTATCGATCAGGACGGGCAGGAGGGACAGGCCCAAGAGGACAGCACCCCCCTCCCACTCGCCCCAGACCAGGAGGAGAACTTGGTGATCGACACGCCGGTAACACCAGCGACAGCCCCAGCAGAGGAGGAAGAAGAAGGAGAAAGAGAAAGTGAAGGAGAGGAAAGCAGGAGAGAAAGAAGGAGGAAAGAAAAGAAAGAAAAGAAGGAGAAAAAGAGGGATTTGTCATCCTCTGCGGAGGACGTGACACCGGAGAAAGCGTGCCACACGCTCCCCCCCCCCCTCCCAGCCCCTTCCAGGAGCAAGGGCCAGAAGTCCGCGAAGACCTAGGTCTAGCGGTCTCCACCCCACCCCATCTTTCCTTACCGACTCGGGACTGCCCACGGACTGCGATTCACGACCACCCCCCTAAACCTAGCTCACGTTGACGACATGGACATGCCCCCGGACCACCCCTTTTGTGTCTTCGCTATGCGACCAGAGATAATAGTAAGTGCATTCAGTTTGTGTGTTTTCAGTGTTTTCAGTGTTCATTGTTGTGTTTCTGTGATGATTCGTGTTCTGTGTTGTCTGTGCGTGTGTGTTTTCATCGTTGGAGTCATACTGTGTTTCACTGTGCAGTCGTGTGTAAATGTGTTGTTTCTATGTGTGACCAACCCAAACGTGCGCGAACCTATGTTGTGTGTTTTATATATTGTGTGTTTTCATGTGTTTTTTGTGTTACATCACGGACACGACCCCGGCCACCACCCCACCCTGCGGCCTGTAAGGCCAGGGCGAACGTTGGACTTGGTGTCCCCCGGGTTCCCCGAGACAGGACCCGTTGCGAAATGTATTGTGTATATGTATGCCCATGTTCTTTTATTGTTATATTTGTTTCATGTGTTGTCAAACTCTTGTCATAACCATTACTATTATTATTACCACTACTATCATTATATGCTTAAAAGTTGGTAGTTATCAGCACCCACTTGAAAATTGGCACACTAAACGTGAACGGCTTTGTGAATAATGACACAAAGCGAGCCCTTATTCTAGATTTATTAAATACCGAAAAAGTTGACATAATCTGTTTACAGGAAACTCATTTCAATGATAAAGATAATATTGTAATGAACCATGTTTTTATCCATTTAACTTTTCTGTCCTAGTTTCTTTTTTTAGTTGTAATTTTATTTTGTTATATTCTCTATTTCTTCTGTATTAACTATACTAATCACTATTTACTAACTGAATAATACTGCTGGGATAAAAACATGGAATTCATTGTTATTAAGATAAAATTTTAAGTATGGTAATTTTTAAAGGTTTTACGGTAATTTAACAGGAAGTAAAATATATATTTTTTTATTTGTATTTTCTTTTAATTAATTTTTTTATTTTGTTAAGTGGATACACTATTGTAGTAATAATAGAATATTTTGGTGAATTTTAGGCGTAATTGTTATGGGTAATAATTTTTATATGATTGTTTATTTGGGATGAACCAATGAGATACGATTTCGTCCTCGTATTGCCCGTGTGGTCAAACTTGGAACTTTACTTTCTGATGTGTTTTCATAGGGTCAACACGTAAGTTATTATGGTTTGGGTAAATTAATGTTTTAAGGGGTGTTAAAGCCTAGATTTTAGAGTTTCTTTCTCTCTCTCTCTCTCTCCATTTCCATATGCTTTATTACTGGCTATGGGGTTAATCGTTGTACATTGTTAGTAAAAGAATTGTTGTTATTTTGTTGGTTGTGCATGGGGGTGCACGCCATTTATTTTTCTTGGAAATATTATTTCTAAACATGCAGACAAATTTTAGTTATTTGTTTTCCGATATGTTTGTTTGAGGTTTGGGAGGTGTAGTGAACTCCGTGATAATTCGGCTTTCAAACCAATTGTTGAATTTCTATGTGGGATATTCACATTTGTAATAGGGGCTGTTGCGGAAATTATTTGTAACATGGAAGAATTGTAGTTTTGGGATTTTGGTGTAAATCATCTTTCAAATCAAATTGATAGTTTCTGATAGGGATTATTTTATTTGTAATAGGAGTTGTAGCCTAAATTACCGATATTATAAGTTTTTCATGTAGACCGGTGTTTTATTTGGTATGGAACTTTCAAATAAGTATATTTGTCGGAAATCTCAGGGTAATATTATTGTATAACTTGTCAAATGTCCACAGTATTTTGTTAAGAGCTCTTTGTCTTTGTGTTGAATAAATGTTTTAAAATTGTTGTGTTTTGGTTAACCTTGTGGCAGGTCGTTAGATTACTGGACAGACCATTATTATAAAATGTATTAAGTTGTAGAACCTTTTGGAAGTCCATAACCGAAAGGGGTGGCCGGACCTGGCGTGGGAATTTATCCTTTTTGTAAACACCGAGTCACATGATTTCAAGTGAACTCTGGGTTTCGTTTCATTGGCGCTGTGAGTAGGGTTAAATTGTTAAATGAGTAGTCTGTTCAGGGTTTTTTTTTTTATAAATAGATTTGAAATAAGCAAAAAAAAAAAAACTAATTTGAACTAATTGAAAAAAAAATTGGTTTAAATAAAAAAAAAAAAAAAAATTCTATATAGGATGGCAAGAAATTTGATGAATGAGATATTGGAAATGGAGAGAGAGATAGAACAATTAACGAGGTTTAATAGACAAAGAATTAGGGATAGAAATAATGTCGAGGAAACTAGTGTTGGCCCAACCAGAGATACGCAGTATGTTGGGGTAGATAATAATGGTTTGTATGAACCAACTTTGACTACTATTCCTGAGACACCTATGACATATAGACACATACATGAGGGGAATAGGACAGTACCTGTGGCTCGTACTGAAAAAACAATAGTTATGCCAGATGTTTATTCGGGGCAGTCTAGTTTCAGGAACTGGCTCACTCAATTTGAAATGTGTAAAGAAATTAATCAGTGGTCTGAAGAACAATCTTGCCAGTTTCTAGCAGTTCAATTGAGGGGTAATGCTTTGCAGGTATTTACTGATTTGGGTGTCAGTGATAGAAAGAATTATTGTAACATTGTTACCGCCTTGTTGAATCGTTTTGATCCAGAAAGAGATATTGGGGTATACTGGGCACAGTTAAAAAACAGGACCCGACGGAAGGGTGAATCTTTAACTGAGCTAGCTAGTGGGATTACTAGATTAGTGACAAAGGTTTATCCTCATGCCGATGCCCGTACCAGAAATGAGATATTTGTTCAACATTTCATTGATGTTATTGATAACAGGGACATTAGAAAACAACTGAGAAGAGAAAAACCGCGAGACTTGGATGAGGCTTTAAAGATTCAATGAAGAGAGTTATTTAAGATTGGATGGGGAAAGTTCTAAAGTAAATACGGTGGTAAATGAACCAGAGTATTCAGCTTCTGACTTAAAAAAACTGCAGTCTAAAATATTAGATTTGGAAAGACGATTGGAAATAAAGGAAAGTTCTTCCAATTCAAATGGTTTTTCGGCAACTCAGGATGGTTATCAACCTAGACATAGAGTATATAATGAGGTTAAGTATCAGGAGCCAACTGGTGGGAGATCTAATGTGGCATGGGGAGTCTCAGGAATGAGTCCAGATTTTAAAGGTACCTGTTACAAATGTAATAGACATGGTCATAAACAGAGTAGCTGCCCTTTAAACTAGAAGAGATCAAGATTAGGGGCACATCTTGGTCTGGTCAGTCAAGAGGTGCCCAAAATAATGTACTGTATGTAGACACCAAGGTGAACAATCAGGGAGTCTGTTTTCTACTAGATACAGGTTCAGATGTGACACTAATTAATGGGGACCTTTTTGATGTACTCTTTTCAGGGAAACAACCATTATTAATACCAGTAACTAAGGAATATCGTACTGTAAACGGTGACCATTTAATCGTCAAGGGCCGGGCAGTAATTGATATTGAAATTAATTCTTATTTGTATAAGCATGAGGTGTTGGTGTTGGATATAGCAGGAGATGGAATACTTGGTATGGATTTTTTATTGAAAAACTCTGCCATTATTGATCTGGAACGAGGCATGTTGAAACTGGGTAGAGTTCGAGTGAAATTATGTATGGAAAATTCACCTATGCAGTGTTGCAAAGTAATTGCTTCTCAAACATATATAATACCTCCTGGTCACGAAATGGTAGTTAATGGAATAGTTAGAAAAAGAGGAAGACCATATAATGAGGGAGTTGTAGAACCTGATGCTAAATTTAAAAACAAATCAAAATCAGTATTGGTTGCTAGAGCATTGGTAACTTGTGGGAGTAATAGGTTAGTTCCACTGAGATTGATAAATGTATCTGGTGACTCACAAGTTGAAATTAAGAAGGGTTCTCATTTAGGAATGATGTGTCCCATACGAACCTGTACCGACGATAAGATTGACTCTGATCCTGAGGTAGAGACTGTTGATGAATGGTTAGGTGAGCTAATTAAGGAGACCAAGGAGGGAGTTCCAGATGATAGAAAGGATCTAGTAGAGACATTCTTATTAGGAAATTCAGATGTGTTTATGCAAAAAGATGGGAAATTAGGACGGTGTGATAAGTATTTGCATGATATTGAAACAGGGGATGCTCTGCCTATAACACAACGACCTTATCGCTTATCACCATTTAAGAAGCAAGAGGTAGAAAAACAAGTGCATAAAATGTTAGATGAGGGCATAATTAGTTTATCTGATAGTCCTTGGGCCTCACCTATAGTTTTGGTGGGGAAAAAAGATGGTACATTGAGATTCTGTATTGACTATAGAAAACTAAATCGAGTAACGAAAAAAGACGCATACCCCTTACCAAGAATTGATGATAGTTTATCTGGGTCTCATTATTTTTCCACACTTGATTTGGCATCGGGTTATTGGCAAATTGGGTTAACTGAGCGTGCTAAAGAGAAAACTGCATTTACTACTGGTTCAGGATTATATCATTTTAATGTGTTACCATTTGGTTTGTGCAATGCACCCGCATCATTTGAGAGATTAATGGAAAGGATACTTTCAGGATTGCATTGGAAAACTTGTCTGGTGTATATTGATGACATAATCATATTTTCAAATAGTTTTGAACAGCATCTAGTCCGTTTACAACAAGTGTTAGATTGTTTAAGAAATGCCAGACTAAAATTGAAACCACAAAAATGTAGTTTGTTTAAGACAGAAGTATTGTTTTTGGGATTTGTGGTAGGGAAGGATGGTGTAAAGTCTGACCCTGAAAAGGTTAGGAAAGTTAAAGAGTGGCCTGTTCCAAAAACTGTAAGTCATGTTCGAAGTTTTTTAGGACTATGCTCTTACTATAGAAAGTTTATTAAGGATTTTTCTAGGATAGCTGGACCATTATTTGACCTTACCAAGAAAAATGTAAGATTTAACTGGTCAGATTTGTGTCAGGATGCATTTCAAAAATTAAAAAGTGCTTTGCAAGAAACACCTGTTTTGGCATATCCAAATTTTGAGTTACCTTTTATTTTGGATACTGATGCCAGTGAATTTAGTTCTGGTGCAGTACTTTCTCAAATTCAGCAGGGGGACGAGAAAGTTATTTCTTACTTTAGTGCTACCCATTCAAATTCAGAAAGAAATTATAGCGTCACTCGAAAAGAGCTAGTAGCTATGTTGAAAGCAGTGAAACATTATCGTCCTTATTTGTATGGGAGGAAATTTTTATTGAGAACTGATCATGCATCTCTGAAGTGGTTGATGTCCTTTAAACAACCTCAGGGACAAGTAGCTCGTTGGATTGAATATTTAGGTACATTTGACTTTGATATCGAGCACCGTCCTGGAACAAAACATTTAAATGCAGATGCAATGAGTAGAATTCCGCAAATCTGTGCATCTGTTGTGTTCACAGAGCTCGGATGGACAAAAGTGGAAATAGTGAAGGCTCAGAGAAGTGATTCTGTTCTGAAAATACTGATAGATTTGATTGAAGTGGATAAGGTGAAACCAAATTTTGAAAAGTTGGATAGTCAGAATAGTAAACTCAAATCATACTGGGCTCAGTGGGAACAGTTAGAAATGCATGAGGGCATTCTGTATAGGAGATGGTATAGTGAGAAAAATGATGTCGATAGGTTACTCTTGATAGCTCCTGAAAGTTTTAGGAGGCAAATCTTACAACAATCACATAATTCCCCCGTAGGAGGTCATTTTGGGATAAATAAAACCCTAAGGAAGTTACAACACCACTTTTATTGGGTAGGAATGCGAAGTGATGTAATTCGGTGGGTAAAGACATGTAAAGCTTGTGAGATGAGAAAAACCCCCATACCATGTAGTAGAGCTCCTATGATAAATGTCTTGTCAGGGGAACCTATGGAAAAGATTGCCGTTGATATCACTGGTCCATTTCCAAAAACTGATAGAGAAAACAAATATATTCTTGTGGTGGGAGATTACTTCACAAAATGGGTGGAAGCATATCCTATTCCAAATCAAGAAGCAAAGACTATTGCTCAAGTTTTGGTTTATAAATTCTTTTCAAGATTTGGTATACCAAAGATGCTTCATACTGATAGAGGAGGAAATTTTGAATCATGCTTATTTCAGGAGATGTGTAAAATTCTAGAGATTCATAAAACACGTACAACGGCCTATCATCCCCAATCCGATGGTATGATAGAGAGATTCAATAGAACACTTGGAAAATTATTAAGTGCCTATGTAGAAATAGATCAATCTGACTGGGATCTTCATCTACCATTAGTAACAATGGCTTATAGAACAAGTGTACATGAAACTACGGGTTTTACTCCAAATAAGTTAATGTTGGGTCGAGAAGTAAATATACCCTTAACTTTAATGACCGAAGTTCCTCCAGGTGAGAATAAAAGTCCTGAAAAACATGTAGCGGATATGCAAGATAAATGTAACGTGGTATTAGATTTAGTCAGGGAACATGTTAGAAAAGAACAACGTAGACAAAAAGTGAATTATGATAGGAGAGCTGCTGGTAAAGGATTTGAACCGCACTCGAAAGTGTGGTTATTCTTACCTCGGAGAAAGAAAGGGTTATCACCTAAATTGCAACGGTTTTGGACAGGACCTTTTGAGATAGAAAAGAAATTATCTGATGTGAATTATGTTATTGTTAAACCTGGAAGCAGAAATAGGCAGGTTGTGCATTTCAATAGACTAAAACCCTGTCACGAAGGAGGTGATTATGAAAATACAGGTGTTAATCTAGAACATTTGGCAGAAGAGAAATTTGGAATCGGTCAGGATTTCGAAGGAGAAACTGTTTTAGAAGAGGTTGAGGATACACAAGTTTTGCCTTGCAATGACATTTCAGAACAAATCCTGTTTGGAACAGTGGAACAAAATAGTTCTCCCTGTTTAGGTAGGGGTCGTCGCCGTCGTCGACCTCAATGGATGAAATCGGGAGAATATGATTTGTCATAGAGAAGATTGTGAAAATTTTTTTATGATTAGTGATTCGTGGATTTGTGGACTTCATGTCGTGGATTAATTAATATTTGTGAAATGGACTTTATATTGTGGATTCACTAATATTCGTGATGTGGACTTCATATCGTGGATCAATAAATATTTGTGAAATGGACTTTATATTGTGGATCCACTAATATTCGTGATGTGGACTTCATATCGTGGATCAATTAATATTTGTGAAATGGACTTTATATTGTGGATCCACTAATATTCGTGATGTGGAT